>NC_090732.1:39158395-39175895 GCF_036898095.1 Palaemon carinicauda | reverse complement strand
TACAAGCCAGAACAAAACCCGAATATGAATGAAACTGGTAAGTTTATGAACAAATATATTCAAAATTCTTATGTTCTGTATTGTTTACCTAATTAATTTGTTTAAATGTTGTTTAATTTTAGCTTAAATTTTACCGTAACCTAGAGAAGCGTGTCTGCAGTAGATACTGTACGTACTGTCTTGTACAAACCTAGGGTTTTGCCAATTTGACTTAGTTTTTGGTAACTTCAGTACCTGTACACACAGTATTGTACTGACAGTATTTGATTCATTATCAATATTTTTTTGCAATGTGAGTGTATGTACACTTAACATAAATGTTAATTGGTACATGTACTTTTTCTTAAATTTATACGTGTAGTAATTTAATTTATGTAGTGCATTATTAATGCAATTTACTGTATCTAAATTTAAAATAAATTATTTTGTGACAGGTTTGTTTTGGAAGATGGCGCCCAAAAAAGAAGTTCGTTGCAAAAGAGGAACGCCATGCTTGCGGTTTACAAAGAAGAAAAGGATAGGTAGGTTAATGGTACAAATTTTTTCCCATTTCTCTAATTAAAATGTGCAATAACATCAAATTTTTTTATTCATTGATTAATATAATTTTGGGATTCCTGTATTTTATTATTTATCATGTTATTCTAATAAATGTACCCTTTTCTATCTTCTTCGGGTGTACGTTGATTAAGTTACGCAGCTGGCCAACTTATTAAACCTGGCTTCACTTATAAGTTTTATAAGTTGGCAAGGCGACTCAGTATTATCCTAACTTGCTAAGCTACAACCCTAGTTGGAAAATCAGGATGCTATAAGCCCAAGGGCTCCAGCAGGGAAAATAGCTCAGTGACGAAAGGAAATAAGGAAATATTCTACAAGAGAAGTTTAAGATTAATAAAAACATTAAAATAAATCTATTATATATAAACTATAAAAACTTCAAAATAACAATATGAAGAGAAATAAGATAGAATAGTATGCTATAGTATACCCTCAAGCAAGAGAACTCTAACCCAAGACAGTGGAAGACCATGGTACAGAGGCTATGGCACTACCAAAGACTAGAGAAAATTGGTTTGATTTTGGAGTGTCCCTCTCCTAGAAGAGCCGCTTGCCATAGCTAAAGACTCTCTTATACCCTTACAAAGAGTAAAGTGGCCACTGAACAATCACACTGCAGTAGTTAACCCCTTGACAAAAGAAGAATTGCTTGGTAATCTCGGTGTTGTCAGGTGTATGAGGACAGAGGAGAATATGGAAAGAATAGGCCAGAATATTCAGTGTATGTGTAGGCAAAGGAAAAATATCCGTAACCAGAGAGAGGGATCCAATGTGATACTGTCTGACCAGTCAAAGGACGCCATAACTCTAAAGCGTTAGTATCACAACGGGTGGCTGGTGCCTTGCCCAAGAAGGCATGGATGACAAAGGAGCTCTACTTAAGCTGGTTCCAATACTGCTTCTTTCCAGAGATGAAAGACTACCTCAAAAAGAACGACATGGAGTTCCAGGTCCTCCTGACCCTTGACATCCAACCTCTGTTAGGATGATGATCCTTAAGATGCATGTGGTCTTCTTTCCTCCAAACACCAGTGCCCTCATACAGCCTATGAACCAGGGGGGGGGGGGGGCATTAAGAATTTCAAGGCCCACTACAGCCGACGACTGATGGCGCTACTCCAAGATGATGGCGTAAAAGATCCTCTTCCCCTTGCAGAATAGTAAAATATTTTCCTATGTGCATTTTTCATTTCTACAGTTCAGTTGTAGTACAGCATAATTCAAGATCTATAAAACTAACTTTGAATCTACTGTAATTCATGCAACTGTAGTAACTTTTAAAGCATATTTTTTAAATTACTTGTACTGTATATTTTTTTATTATTGTATGTACCCCATACTAATCAATTTTAAATCTTTTTCTTTACAGCAGAAATAACTTGTCTGTGTAGATGTGTCCTGCCATGCAGTTACGTCCCTTCATCGTTCATTTCATCCATTTGTAACTGCACGCCTTATCCTCCATCCATCTCACCAACTGTGCCTTTTAGTGGAATATTTTTCTGTAATTTCATGTAGTTATATTTTTGTTTTTGTAAATATACAATGTTATGAAAAATATATTTGTTAGTATGTTAAATACTGTACATACAGTACATGATCAGTACATACTGTAAATTCCTACTTTTACAGAAGTACGGTACAGTAGGTCTCAAACGTACATGATCAGTGCGTACTGTACTTTGTATTTATCAAAATAATTTCACTAATGAATGTATTTGTATATACAAAAGAAAGAAGTGCTAATGAGGTCTCTCATTAAGATATGGAAGTTTGGGAAGTGGGTTGGTGTTAGAAAACTGCAGTGTCTCCTTCTACTCTGGGGCACTAAGTCCAACATATATCTACTGTATGCTTCGTTCGTTGATTTGATTTCTTGCCTTTTTCATGCTCATTCTGCTTAATCTATGGCAAAACCATTCTGTTATACATCTTTCTAGTACTGTATATTGAAGATAAATCCACTATGTGGAGGATTTTCAAAGTTTCGTACTTTTTTTTCTAATAGAATATACTTCTTTTTCCACCATAAAAGATAAATATGTATAAAAAATATAACATTGATTGCGTGTGTCAATTAACCTCAGAGGGGACTCTGGGAGAACACAGTATCAGGTAAAATTAAGTAGTTCAACAATAGGGCCAGAAACTATGGTGATCCCCAAAACACACACAACTTACGTCACACATCATCCAAGGTATTGATGATATCATTATATTAAAAATAAATTACTCTCCAGATAAGTATCTACTTTTAGTCAGTTTTTCTCTAAAGAAAATCTAAAATTAAATAAAACAATAAAATGAAAAAATTTAAAACATAAAACATTAATTTTTTGTCTTTAAAACAATAGGTAAGAGCAAAAGTACTTACTACCCAGTTAGGCCATTTACCACTCGGCATATTATCTAACCACAAAGTAACAGCTGATTTCAGAGAGAATCCAGTAAGTTCTGTACGATTGTGTAGCCCCTCAATCATCAAGAAATTGAAAGGGAAGTCTGCAAGTGGATCAGTTTCATTTCCATAGTATTTCATTAGCGTACCTAAATCCTGACCTTCATATACTTCCACCATCATCAACCTGAAATGGTTCATCACATTGATTAAAAAGTACTAAGATAAATCAAAATAATTAACTGATAACATCATTTATATTTAAGCAAATGTCTGAATTATGATCTTTAGTAATGGTATAAAACTATTTGAAATAAAAAAAAAAAACTTTATCTGAAAATGAGAACCAATGTATATTTGAATTAAGTCGAGTAAATAATAATCAAAATATTCAATAAAACCTTTGAAATAACGAAGTTTAATTGTTTACATTTGAAACTAATGATACTACACCTTTATATCTAAATAAAGTTTGAAAATGAAGGCTCAAGAAATTGCAGTGATATTTTCAAAACAGAAAATTTATCTAAAACATTCTACATAACCAAGCACTAATGCTTTACCTATGCAAGAAAGCTGAGGAAACCTACTCTCCTCAATTACTCTAATGTGTCGATGTATCTTTATCTCCATTATAATAAAGATTTATTTGTAGTGCTTTTGGTATTCTTCTCATGTACACTTATCCTTTTTCCCACAGTCATAGTAATTATAATTCCCTTCGTCCATTTCCTCATAGCTCTTATAAGAAGTATAAGCATTTTCTTTCTTTATACATCTAATAAAAGTTGACTCAACTGATATATAAATGGTCCCCACTTCCCGGAATAAAAAGGTACTTTACATAGAATCTTTGGGTTGGATGATTGTCGGTTGATTTGAGGCTGATCTCATCACTCAGTATTGATTTTCCACATGATACTGACTATCAGATGAGGAGTCTGCACCTTACATTATCATAACTCAATACAGTACACATAGATTTGCTGCCTTTCTCCTGACATCCCTTCTTTAGAACACAACACTTAATTTTCTCCTAATCTTCCTGTGGCCTAAATATCATGTAATATCATCATTGATTCTTTTTTTTCTATTCTTATCCTATATTTGTAATTTTTTTATTTTTTTCCTCTCTAAGGAAAGTTTTACACCTACATAAACCGACTAATTTACTGTTTTGGCATCATTACCTCCTTTTTCCTATCGACCATGAATTCTTGTAATCTATGCGCCTAAATGTTGATAATGTACCTTTTTAGGGATCTTATAGAACAGCACAAGATGATAACAAAAATCCTCTGATAACTTTACGTATCTCATTTCATAATTGATGATCCCTCTTCATTTATAAACACTGACCTCAATAGCTCACCTAAATGAGGTTTCATATCAGTCAAGTACTTAGTTTACGAGTCCAACCATTCTTATGCAGTATAATTCACTGTAATTCTATGTCTAAATTGTGCCCATATTCTAGGTATAAAGTTATCGCACTTGTTTTAATGCTACAGGGTCCTTTCCTATGCTTAATCCATAATCCTATATTTTCTAGTTAATACAAAATTGAGATACTACTTCTGTATATGAGAGATTCTTCTTTTTTTCCTTCTGAACAGAATCAATTTGAATCCAAACATTTAAATCAACTTCAATTATACTTATCACTTTCTTTATGTTCTCTTAATCTCCACCACAAGATGTCCTTGGAGTCTCATTTCTACCTCTATCATTTTGAATAAAAAAAAAACCTTTATGCAAGGTAGTAGGATAGTTCTTCTCAGCAGATTTCAAAGCAAGCAACAGTGTGTCATACTGAATGACAATTTTTAATTATCACATGGACTGAACCAGTGAGTATTCTTTCTTTTTTTTTTTTGCTAAGATTTGGCATTCTTTCCACATTTCCGTTTTCCTTGATTTCTCTAATTTTCTATCTTTGAACAGCTGATTCCAATGTGCCATTCTGGGTTATGTCTTATAATGATTCCTCTCTCTTTTCACTTTAGCTTTAAACCCACTACTTAAATAAACGATGTTTTGCAAAAATTAACCTTACCTCTAAACAAGCTTAGTGAATAAATCTTGTTACTAAAATCTAGAGGAGTAAAACAATACGTACTTATCAGAATATAGATCAATTAGTTCTCTCCATTTCCTAAGCACTCCAAATGTTTCAGGCTGGTTGACAGTAAGTGTGTGATTCAAGTACCCATAATCCATCTTGTCATCTATACCAGAATCTTTTGCTACTGGTTCATCTTGATGTACGTCTAGTAGGAAAAGAATACAATATATAAAGTATTTGGTATTTTTGGGACAAATATACTAGGTCTATCTACCATAAATAAGACTCAAAAATAGCAAAAAATAATTGTGAAAAAATTGAAACTAAATTGGGAAGAATAAGGCAAAAACATTAGACAAATAATAAAAATGGAATCTAAACTTTGAACAATAAGGTCAAAACATCAAAAAGATAAATGAAAAATCTTAAAAAGTTGATAATAGAATAATTCTGGTCAACATAAAGTATTAAAATTGTACTTGTCTTGAAAAAGTACTTTCTAACATATTACATGTTTACAAATAATAAGCAATTACAATCCAAAATGATTTCCGAGGCCATAACCAGCTGACAAAAAAATACAACCTCGTTAGTCCTCTTCGGGGGAGTATTTTAGACCCACCGTGGTTTTTCTGGTTGACCAACTGTGACTCTGGGGTTATTTAGCATTAAAGGGTCTAAAACATAGAACTTACTCCTTACTGTAATTGCCTTGCTGAGGACATTCAACAAACTCTTGAAAATTAACATATTAAAATAAGGTTTACTGGTAATATTCATGTTGACTGTGAGTAGTTATTGTATGTTATAAAAAAAATGAGGACTTCGGTTGAATTTATGTTGACTGATACTCTAGTTGCATTTGATTATTAACGAAAGGAAAGTTTTAGTGTACACTCAAATATTCTAGTGATACATGAGGCTGGGGGGGGGGGGAGCACTCTTTCAGAAAATAAATTAGTTCATGTGCCAGAATACCCTAGATAAGAACTCATGATTCCATTTTTGTACTAGATCAATTTGTCTCCTTGGGTTAGCAATTGTATCGTGTGCAACTAAATCACTACATAGAAGGAGAGAAGAATCAAACTGACTAATACTCTACAACATAAAAATGCTACGTTATCAAGTTATAGACTAACAATAAAGATAATGGATGCTTTGATGGTGGTAGACAGAGAGAGAGAGAGAGAGAGAGAGAGAGAGAGAGAGAGAGAGAGAGAGAGAGAGAAGAGAGAGAGAGAGAGAGAGAGAGAGAGAGAGAGAGAGAGAGAGAGAGAGCGAGAGAGAGAGAGATTTCAACCACGAGTTGACTTAACATGTCACATGGCTCAATAGTGATGAAGCTTGGTAGAAAATATTGTTACACAAATCAATAACCAGAATATCAAGCAACCTTTCATGTGATGAAGCCCTTAATGACTTTGAGAAAATCTGTTTAAATGAGAAAAGAAGCTTATCTTGATAAGTCTTTTAAGTAAAGGAATCTGGTGAGGGTCTTTCTGGAGAGCTTGAGACGTGCATTCATCAGGCAATAGCCAAAATGATCAAGAATAGTTTCTTTATTTGATGAAAGCAAACTACTTGCACTGTTGAAAAATATATCATCTTCAGGTAGATGCCCTTTCACAGTAAAATCTTATTAACCTTAGGGAAATTTATATTTGAGATTACCTCTAGAGGTCTGAACTAAGCTCTTCTGAACCGATTTATAGTGCCTATTTGCAAAATCAGTGATCATAAACTGGTGACCATGGAGTGGTCTTGAAGAGTTATGCTTTCTGGAATATTTTATAGCTCCAGAAGAAGGAAATGGTGTTACTTTTAGCATACAAAAGAATTTCAAGTGAACTTGAAATAAAAATTATTCGCCCGACCTCTTTTTGGATATAAAAGAATATGGTAGCATATTAACTCCTCCCCCACAGACTAGCTAGATAACAAAACTTGTTTTGGACCTACATTTTTGGAAAGCATCAGTATTTTGTAGAACACAGAATGTACCATTTACCTACAACCTGTTACATACGAATTAGTTCATCAAGAATACAGGCATTCTAAATTCAATGTGAAAACAGTAAAAGCTATGAATGATAAAAAAACAAATGGTAGCATATAAATGCACTGTTGCAAAGGCACCAACCTTAGTGTTCAAGTGAAGTATAGTTTTTGAAATCTTAATTCTTTTACTACAAACTGCATGCTGACCATGTGCTCTAATTTATTATCCTCAATTGATATTCATTAACATTTTCCTTGGTTGCTCAAAGGAGGAAGAGAACACCTTTACAGTTTGCTTTAAATAGCTCCATAGCTCTGACATGCTAAAACGTGTTTCGCTAAATTGTCTACAGATACATACTAATAAAAATATACAATTTATTCAAAATACTCACATATCATAGGTACAAAAATACTCACCTTCAACTTCAAAAAGGTGTTTAAGAGCATCAACGCGGAAACCATCAACTCCTTTGTCCAGCCAAAATTTCAAAATACCCTGAAAAGACAATGATCAGCATTAAAGAAATAAAGCTTGTTTATATTATACAATAGGATTAATAAAATGCTTCATCTTCATTTCTCAGTACTAGACAAAAATGTTGTAAATATAATTTCCAAAATGTTTTAAAAATTTATAAAAATCAATCAAAACATTAAAATTCAACAGAAATTATTAGATATGAATCTCTTCATACTTTGTTGTCACATTTCACAAATCACAAATTACCATCGAATCAGATGCCATTAACTTCGGTGTGGCAAATTCACGATCTCATAAAACAGAAAATTTATAAATTTTATATTTATATTCCAACCTTACTCTTTCATACTGAGTCCACTTCATAAGCCAGTTACGTAGATAGGTGATATGCATATCGACTCCAAAAAGATGACTGACAACAAACATCTATTCAACCATTATGCAACATATTTTGCTTGTACACCAGTATATTGAAGTATGTCTATTCCACAAAATGTCCTCAATTACAGAGCATCGTAGTTATATTTGGAGTCGATGGACTCGAATTTGATCTGTCCATCATGCGGAAGATTGTTCAGGTTTGGGATAATTGCTCTCCCTAAAGATCTAGTTTATCTAATAAAAAGACATATAAGTACTCTAATTCAGTAGAAATGTTTATTAAAAAGATGGATATTAGCATAAAATGTCGTTATAGGACAACCAATTTAAGTGAAAAGCTATGTATGGAAACTAAATATTATCATTATCATTAGGATGAAAAAGCAGAATGCTACAAGGTCATGGACGACTCCAATAAATTTTGGAGATGATCCACATCCGCATCCTGATTCTAGATCCAGAGAGAGAGAGAGAGAGAATGTTAATTAAGAAAGTGGTGGCTTGCAAGTGTCGGTGCGCATGAAGACAGTCCTTGCAGTGTTTAAATCTTTCGGTATGTATTGCTTTTCTAGGAGCTTGTAAGTCTGGTGGTATGGAGTAAATTTCCCCACAACATGATGTAGGTGCTGATGATTGTTGGAGGAGGTTACAGACGGAAAACATTTAGCAGGGACGACCTGTGGGTTGCCTTACACTATTTCAGTTGCCGAGATATGCAGGGCAACCTTAGTAGTGGTCCTTAATTCCAGGAGGACCCAGGGAGGCTGAGTAAACCAGTTGGAGTCATTGTAGAGGGACATCAAAGCTGCTTTGAGGGTGCGATGACAACATTCAACCATTCCGTTGACTGTAGGGTTGTAGGCAGTTGTCTGATGTAGGGTGATGTGCAGGAGATTCACTAATGATGTGAAAGTGGTACCCCCGTCAGAAGTTATATGCTTAGGGATACCAAATCTCGCTATCCACCCTGAGAGTAAGGCAGATGTACATGAGGCCGATGTTGCAGTTTGCATAGGGATGACTTCAGGCCAACAAGTGAATCGATCAATTATGGTAAACAGGTAACAGTGTCCTTGTGATGTGGGTAGGGGACCTACTACGCCAAAGTGAATGTGGCAAAACGACGCCGAGGTAGAGGAAAGGTGCCCACTCCTAATCCATGTGTCAATGTATTTTTTTATTTTGGCATGAAGTACAGGCACAGACCCAATCCTTAGCATCCTTAGTAAGGCTATGTCAAACGAATTTCATCTACTGCATTAGATCAGCATGAAGGATGTGAGAAGCCATGGATGAAATAAAACACCTGTTGCCACAAGGGAAAAGATTTCCATGTCTGTGGCCTACCAGTACTGAAGTCACAGAGGAGGATGACATTGGAGTCGTCGAGGGTAATGTATTCCCAATGGAGTGATGTAAAGGATGTCTTGCATGCTTGGTACTCTGGATCTTTTCATTAAGAAAGGCTTGTATGGAGGTTGTCAGTGGTGGCTTACAAGTGTCGGTGCGCAAAGACATGCCTTGCGGTGTTTAAATATTTTGGTATGTATTGATTTGCTAGGAGCTTGTAAGTCTGGTGGTATGAAGTAAATTTCCCCACAACATGATGTAGGTGCTGGTGACTGTCGGAGGAGGTTAAAGACAGAAAAATTTTAGCAGGGGTGACCTGTGGGTTGCCTTACACTATTTTAGTTGCCAAGACATCCACGGCATCCTTAATAGTGGTCCTTATTCCAGGAGGACCCAAGGAAGCTGAGTAAACCAGTTGGAGTTCCCTTGGTCCCCTTGGTTGCAAAGCCAATCGGAGATTTCTGAAAGAGCCCTCAGAGATCGTTGTGAGGACATAGTCTGCTTTGCTGCTTGATTAAGTCAATGCATTGTAATAAAATCACAGTGAATAGTGGCCAATGTGTTTCATGATAGGGCATCGCCAACGGAATTCATTTTCCCAGGGTGCAGTTGTAATCAGCCACGGCAGAAAGATGCCAGTGTCAACGGGCGGACCAGTCATTGGACTGTTGAGTGAAGGCAAGCACCAGGGGCATATGGTCCGCGTGAATGACAAGGACCATACCCTCTAAGAAGTGGTACTGTATAAGTGATGGACAGCCAATTCACTGTCGAAGGTACAGTAGCTGATTTCCTCCTGCGGGCGTCTGTGTTCTACCGCATTCATGTTAGCTTCAGCCAGTGTTAAATGGTTGTCCTCTTGGTCAGGCACTGGTGCAGGTCTTGATGGTGGTGAAGTGGCTGCCCTTAAGGACATGGACTTTGCTCATTAGGTCCCTCATGGGAAAGTTATCGACATCGGGGATGGCGGTGTGTACAGGTTCGGGTAGGCTTGTACCTAAAGGGTACGAAGTAGGGCCACTTCCTGAGGAGAGCTGTCTGTGGCAGGTTGCAGACAAGCGATACTGGTCATTTCCCTGAGGGCGAGCGAAGCTTTTTGGTCCCCCAACAGTTACTGAGAGAGCTGAAAAGCTTGGCTATACGAGCAACTGGCAATGGTAAGTACTGCTCCAAGAGGTATGTTTTAAGGGTGTTATACTCTATTGGGGAGTCCCCTTGGTTGCAAAGCCAATTGGAGATTTCTGAGAAAGTTTCCTCAGGGATCACTGTGAGGACATAGTCTGCTTTGCTGCTTGAATAAATCACGCCCCTGTTGCAAAACTAAACTTTATCGTGCTGAAACCAGCCAAAAGCTTCTCAACTGGCAAATAGCAGCAGTTTCAATGATGCATCGTAACAGAGTTGGGCGCAGTGGTGATCGAGAAGGAGGGTGGGCAGTGAACACTCAGTGAGTCACCAATATGGCAGGCTGATATGGATCTTAACAAAAAGACAGCCTGGTCATAACTGACTGTATTCAGACAAGATAACAAGCTTATAAACAAACCGTTGAGGACAACAATGACAAAAAAAAATCCAACACTGTGAAATATGCAATGGCAGGCTTAAACAGGTTTTTCTATTATCAGTGTGGGAGAGAGTGAGAGATGAATAATAGAAATAGCATTAGAGTATGATCGTGTATGAAATACAGATGCGTTACAGGCATTTCCATCCTGATAACTTTGTGAGGGAAACCATGTTGATGGAAAAACTGGGAAGAAACTTACTGTAAATTTAAAGCGCCCATATCTTAAAAACAATGCAGTTCAAAACTTGTTTCCGAATTATCCTCCATATTTGTATCAGCATTGGCAGAATTGAAACTAATCTACTTTCATACCTACAAAATTAAAATGAGGAGAATAACACACTCATAAAAACTCTTAAGACGACAGTCTCTACCTCGGAACACAAAAATGATACTGTACTTACGAGCATTTCCTCTTGGACGTCAGGATTCCTAAAGTTCAGATCAGGTTGTTTGTCAAGGAACTGATGAAAATAGAATTGTTTACGTTCTTCTGACCAGGTCCATGCAGATCCCCGAAATACACTCAGCTAAAAGTACAATGATTGAATGAAGAAATTATTGTACTGCAGTTATCATACCACAATTGAATTTGTACCTTTAAAATGACAAATCTATATGTCATGAATTCAAAATTCTAATTTCAAAATTACTGATCCAGTCCCTATCCCAAAACCTGAACAAAGCAAATATAACTGTTAAGAAGACTGATTGCTTAACAAAAATTTAAATCAATATATTAAGGGTAACTTTTTCCTACAATTCCTAAATATTTTCATCAGATCACATCTTGAAATAAAAAAGAATTGTCTGTATTATCATCCAACAGACAAGGGACAAATATCCGATAAAATGATAAACGTCCCTACAATTTGCAATGGACTACAATGTTTTATTATGAGAATATTTCTTACATAAAACTGATTTAACACAATGCAGTCCTCTAACTTTGAAGTGACCCATACTTGAAGCTATCAGCATCATACTCTCTGCTTACTATATAAAGTAAAGTGATATAGTAAAGGTCCCAACCAAATTTCAATTTAGAGGTAAAAAAGACTTATGGCACAAACTAAGTAATACATGAGCCATGCACAACTTTTCACAGAATTTAGCAAAAGTAAAGATTATTTTTTTTTATCTGTCTTAAGGTATATCAAAATTAAACAAGTATTACAAAAGCCATAACACAGAAATGTGCGGTGAATGAGCTAGTTGTTACACATGAAAACTATTAGCCAACAGTTACAAAAAAAAAAACATGTTATTCAAAATGAATACTAACCCAATTATTGGGTGGCACTGGTTCACTTTTATTGAAGGACAGGGGATCACTCCAGATATAATAATCTGTGAAGGGATACTCCTTTTTGACAGACTTCTTAAACCACTCATGTTCATCACTACTATGGTTTGGCACAAAATCCATGATAACCTTCAAACCTGAAATACAAAAGCAATAATTTAAATATATAATTGTTACTAAATAGGACAACTAGACTTACTGGTAACTAAAAACCTGGGTCAAGTGAACTTCACAATTTCTAGAATGTAATAAGTCACAGTAAACTTGCATGGAAACGTAATATTTTTATGACAGGAAGTAAAAATTACATTTCACACTTTATAGACTTCAAAAGATATTTTTGTTTTTAATTGAATCACAAATAGAAATATGAAAGCTTTATCAAAATATTTGGTAATGTTGAAATGATGTGAATGTTTTTTCATATGCAAGTGTAACGTAAGCATAGGCTGAAGAACATTTTGAAGAGTTTCTGGATTAAGAATGCTATATTTGAATTCTGACAATAGTTAAGAGAAAATGAGAGCTGCACATCAAAAAACTAATAACAAAGCTACAAAATAATCACACATGACTAATTGATAATTGAGATGCCAGCTTACATAAATCATTAAATCATTAACGTTAAATCCTCACCTTTTCCATGGTAAGTATCCAGCAATTCATCAAAGTCTTCCATAGTTCCGAAAATGGGATCAATATCAGTAAAGTTGGCAATATCATATCCAAAATCAGCCATCGGAGAAGTATATATTGGACTCAGCCATATTGCTCCAACACCAATTTCTTTGAAATAGTCGACCTTTGAAGTGATACCTGGAACGAAATGGGGCCGTAAATACAATTATTCTAAACAGCACTGACAAAGGAAAATTTAGGTATAGCAAAACTTTTTTTTTTATTTTTGCTACAAAATTGAGTCTAGAACTCTGGAAGAAAGCCAAAAGGATGTTGAATTGTACCAATCTGCAAGGAAAATGTTACATAGCACACCCCCTTTAAGCTTCCACATCAAATACATCATAATTTAGAAATTAGAAATATAACGATTAAATTGTTGTCAATTAAAAATGTATTTATTAATATTATCAACACATTAGTGGTTTAGAATATGAAATTAATTGTTTTTAACAAGATGAATTATTGTCCCACTAAAACAGTGATAAAAGGGGTAAAATCTAACAAGAAATTTTGATTTTCTTTAAACACAAAAATCTAAATGGTCTAAAATAAAAGGTCAACAATATTTTGAAATAGTAACAGTACATATTCTAACACAATATTAAAGTTGATCTTCTTTTACAAGTATAGGTAGTACTTAAATATGATTAACTGAACAAAATTTCTGTACATGAAAAGTATTGAAACATGTACTGAAGATAAGATGAGAGAAAGGGCATGTATAGAAAGAGTTGTCACTTTTCCACTACCACTATCCATACTTTTAGACATTTGTAAGCAAATATAATTATACGATATGTTTTAATAATGTACTGCAGACTGATAATGGGCCACAATTGTTGTTGTCATCAGTCAGTTCTCTGGTATTTCACAACAAACTACATAGTGATGTCATTGCAAACTCAACATGGTGCGGTGACTTTTCGGGCCAAGTAATGCCCTTGATACATCAACTACCCCAGGCCATGCCGGGGCGTGACTATACTGTAATGCCAAAGGACTTGTCAAGGGGCATGGTGCAGGTACATACGGTAATTGCAACCAGCAACATGCCATGCATTCTCTTGAGGATGCTCTCTATGGTTCTGGATCACATGCCGGTAAAGTCTCTGTCCCTGCTGTCCAAAAGAAATGGGGTGTTGTCAAGCCTTCAGTGGTATTCAGGTCCTGGAAATCTTCTATGATGTGTGGGAATCACCTCAAGTTTCCGTTCTGGATGTCGTCCTGCACATTAGACTTCAGTATATTCTGGCTCTACAACGACTGCTGGATGCTCAATACTTGAATGCCAGAATGAACACCCTTACCCCAGATGCAGTCGACTAACCAGGGAGTGAAGTAATCAGAATTTTTTCTATTACCTCTTTCAGCGATTATTTCTCAAGGTGCCCTGAGTGCCCTAAATGTGGGGAATGCTTAGCTGAATGTATGCTATTATGTAAAATAATGGTAAGTCTTAGTGATCCTGTGCTAAAAATAAATGCATTTCAGGCGTTTGTTACACTTAACAATGACCTTTATATCGTACTTAAGAAGCTGTGCACCAAGATGTTGAAAGTGTCCGGGGTGTTGTTGGGCAGGAGTCTGACAATGCTTCAAGTGATGATGTTACAGGCCGTGATGATGTAGAGCCAGATATAGTGGTGATGCATAGCAATTCAAACATGAAGCAATGCCAAAACTGTTGGGGACATCATTCCCATGGTTAAACTTCGTGCCCAACAAAAGGTATGACATGTCAGGGGAGACATAAGGTGGTGCGCTTCCAGATATGCTGTAGGAGCCCAAAAAAGGCAATGTTTGCCTCATGTGTGGTGATCATTGTTGAGGGATGCTTTCCCCCACTGTAAAATCAAAGTGTGTGTCTCGCATGGGAGGGGGAGATCAGTGTCCACCCTTGCTGTAGTAGACACAGGAACTCATATCTGCATTGCTGGACCCCCTGTGCTTTCAATTCTGTAAATAAAACCTCAGGAATTGCAACCTAAAACAGGTCTGAGGGACGTAGCAAATCTTCTGGAGAGATGCCTTAGACCATTGAAATAGGTGGACAACATATGATGAAGGAAGTTTACTTTATGCCAATGGCCAAGAATATTTGTCATTGAATGCCTGTAACGAACAGAGATTGGTACCAATGAATTTTTCTTACCCTTACCCACCCATTACATCAGATAATGTCACTAATAAGGCAGTCTCAAAGCCCCAACCCCCTCAGACAACGAAGACAGTTACAGTGATGATCCAATCTTCTTCTTCTTTGTCTGCACCTTTTCCCACTTTTACGTGGGGTCGATGTTTCTGGCCAGCATTCTCCATCTACCTCTGTCCCAAGACTGAAAGAATAGCTGTTACGATACTTTTCATCTATAACCTTCAACACAAACAAGGAACCTTTTCCTGTGATGACGGGCAAGCAGAATCACATAAATTTATTGCCTGATGCCATACCTTATGCCTGTCATACACTGGCAGCAATCCTTAAGCATTGGGTAAAGGAGGTTAAGGTCCAGCTTGACAAAGGCCTTCAGGAGGACTGATAGCCATGAAGATGGGCCCACCTTGCCACACAGTGGACTTTCATTGCTTCAACATCAACTGTCTTTATGGGACTCATCACAGACCAGCATCCTTTGACATGGTATATGACTAAAGCGGATACCCATTGAGGTCTCCACCAAGTGGAGTTGTACGATGATAGCCACCCACAAATGACCTTTATCACACCATGAAGATAGTATCATTACTGTAGATACCAATGGATCACTATTCAGCTTTTGATGCCTACATGAACATCATAAATCCATTGTTGAGATTTTGCTATACTATCACAACAATGAAGAGGCATTTTGGCACATATATGAATTCATTCAAACATCTGCCTCCAGAGGGATTACAATTAAACTGGAGAAACTAAAATTTTACAAAATTATTCATCGAATACCACCTGGGGTGAGAGGCATATAGCCTAAGCCTGCAAACAAATGTATAGACTCTAGACACCATTCATAACTATTATATGACAAACTATTATATGCCAGAGAATCCCTCGATCAATGATATTGGGTTGTAGTAAAGATTCGTGAAACAGTTAGTCCCCTTCAGGGACCTCTTCAGGAAACATGAGAAAAAAAAAACATATATTGGTATAGTCAACTACATAGCAAGCTCCAGCAGCCACAGGTAGTCATCTATCAAAGAGAAAAGGATGGTTTGCTATATTAAGACAAGATCCTCTCTACAATAATCATGATGGATTAGAGTAACAATGACACTGGTTTGTTAGTCACTTGACATCTTTTAATGCATGGGCGGCTGGCATCCTGGTCTATCTGGTAGCCGACCCCTCACCTCCACTGAAGCAGGGTACATCCAATACAAGGTGCAGTCACCTGATGCTTGCAGAAGGCCAGGTTGTTACTTCTTGAGTGCCTCAATCTCATCATCAAAACAGAACATCACCTAATTGTCAACAGCTGGGTGACATGGCCTTTATGGACATCATCAATCCAAGGTTGTTCAACCAGACGGTGAAGACACTCCGTTTCAAGTTCCACAAGTTCCTACACGTAAAAAAGAACACTGCAGTAGATTTTCTCTCAAGGTACCGTACAATGAGATCGTCTCATAAAGCTTCTGATGTGGACTTGGAGGATGAAATTTAAGTGGCAGTAGCATGAGCAACTGTGGCTGACTTGAGCTCGGATGTCATTGTATTGCATGAAGACATCAGGAGCGTCGCATCCAATGACCCTATGTGTCACTTGTTGCTAGCCAGAGTCACAGCAAATGATTGGACCTAAAAGAAGTCACAAGAAGTCACCTGCTTTCACCCATTCTTCAGCGTATGGGATCGGCTAGCCATAAATCAGAATATGGTAACATACTTTGGGGATCAAGAATACACATGCTTCGTCATCTCCAAAGGTTAATGTCATCAGGTACTCGCCAGCCTACACCCAGAACATCAGAGCCTCAACGATTTGCTTAGAAGGGTAAGACAGTCCATATATTGGCCAGGAATAGAAGGAGATCTAAAGCATCTCCGTGCCTAATGCCTCTTATATGATAAACATGTCTCTTCAATGCCTCCTGAAGCAATGTTACTTACGCCTCCAGCAGAATACACTGTCCAGCAGGTCGTCACAGATATGTGTCAGATATTAGCCAACGTATACATGGCATACACAGACAGTCTAACTAGTTGCCTTGAAGTAGCTCACTTCCCCAATCGTAGTCACCTTTGATTCTACTATTCATGTTGGGAAGCTCCTGAACAAATATCGACTGACTGAGGTACAAGCATAGACAATGAAAAAAAAAAAAGTAGCCTTAATAAAAACAGTAGGGCAAAAGCATCTGTCCAATCGGCAAAGACCCCTTTGATAAAACACAAATAGAGGTAGTTCATGTGTCATAAAAATAATAAGACTGAATTTGGAAAATAGGCTTAATGATCTCAGAAACTCCTCAACAAAGAATGTTTCCACCTAATCCTAAATTATTGTGAAGGAATTTTGCTCTTGTTGGGTTTTCAACAACAAAAACAACCTATAATTAGTTCAGATAAAATCTTTTGGCAAAATAGGATGTGATAGTTTCACAAAACAATTCAATTACATAGATATTGTTTCCAAATGTAATAGCTTTGAAAATATTTCTAATTCCCATTATCATTCTCTGTTTGAGGGGGCTTATACCAA
>NC_090732.1:39088395-39153395 GCF_036898095.1 Palaemon carinicauda | reverse complement strand
CAAATTATTGTAATTAACGGCTTCGATTTATTACACAAAATAATGTCAAACAAGAAAGAATGGCAGAATAAGTAGAATTCGAAATTCCAGCAAAGTATGCAATCACAACTAAACCACAATTACAGCACTGGATATTGCTTGCACTATATCTTGTGGTTAATTTGTGTGTATATATATATATATATATATATATATATATATATATATATATATATATATATATATATATATATATATATATATATATATATATATATATATATATATATATATATATGTATGTATGTATGTATGTACTGTATGTATGTATGTATGTATGTATGTATGTATATATTTATTATTATTAATATTATTATTATTATTATTATTATTACTAATTGCTAAGCTGCAACCCTAGTTGGAAAAGCAAGATGCTGTAAGCCCAGGGGCTCCAACAAGGAAAATAGCCCAGTGAGGAATGGAAACAAGGAAAAATAAAATATTCTAAGAGCAGTAACATTCAATAAATATCTCCTATATTGACTATAAAAACTTTAAAAAAACAAGAGGAAGAGAAATAAGATAGAATAGTGTGTTCCCTCAAGTAAGAGAACTCTAGCCCAAGACAGTGGAATACAGAGGCTATGGCACTACTCAAAATTAGAGCACAATGGTTTGATTTTGGAGTGTCCCTCTCCTAGAAGAGCTGCTTGCCACAGCTAAGGAGTCTCTTCTACCCTAACCAAGAGGAAAGGGGCCACTGAACAATGGCAGTGTAGTAGTTAACCCCTTGAGAGAAGCAAAATTGTTTGGTAATCTCAATGTTGTCAGGTGTACGAGGACAGAGGAGAATCTTTAAAGAATAGGCCAGACTATTCGGTGTGTGTGTAGGCAAAGGGAAAATGAGCCATTACTGGAGAGAAGGATCCTATGTAGTACATGGCCAGTCAAAGGACCCCATAACACTAGCGGTAGTATCTCAATGGGTGGCTGGTTGCCCCCTGGCCAATCTACTACCTATAATGCGGTTTCCTTGGAATGCATCTGGGAGGCCTTTTTGTGTCATCTGTTTTATTCTGAGGAGGCACTCATGGGCACCTCCCTTGCTGCTCGGGTACGTTGTCCTCGTCTTCTGTATGAGCAGGCTTTAATCTGTCCATGGTCAACCAGTCTTCTGCTCCATGGATCATGATCTTGAATGCCTTATTTGTACGGACGTGAGAGGGGTGGGGCGGTGACTCTGTCTGACAAAGACATAAGGGCAGGTATCCAGCGGGGCCGGCCTGAAACATTTTGTTCTGTCCGTGTCGTTTTGTGGCACGGCGTTAATTTTCCTGTCCTTTCACGCAGCTGGGCGAGGTTGACGTCTTTAGTATCTGGATTGGAAGGGCAAAACTCTCCAGGGACCACAGGCGTCTCCCCATAGACTTTTTCTGCTGAAGATGCATCGCCATTTGCTTTTGAAGCCGTTCAAAGGCCGAGGAGGACCCAGGGGAGTTGCTTAACCCAATGCTCGTCCTTGCATCGGGCCATTAGGGCCGCCTTAAGGGATTGATGGCTCTTTTCGACCATGCCGTTGGCTGCGGGGTTGTAGGCAGTCGTGCTGTGCAGGTTGGTCCCCATCAGGCGGGCGAGGGATGCACATAGGTCCGAGAAGAAGGCAGGCCCCCTGTTGGTTGTCATGTCGTCTGGGACCCCGAAACAGCTGACCCAGCTTGAGAGAAGGGCCTGGGCACAGGCATCCGTTGATGGGTGTTGCTTCCAGCCACCTCGTTGATCAATCGATAATTGTGAGGTGGTATATGGCGTTACCTGAGGGTGGCAAGGGCCCCATGACATTGACGTGGATATGTCCGGAAAGTCGCTGGGGTTATGGGAAACTGCCGACTCCTGACTCGTGGCGGCCAACCTTACTGGTCTGACACGCCGTGCATGCAAGTGCCCACTCGCGTGAGTCCTTCCTTATTCCCGGCCACACGAACTTGTCAGTCATCCTCTTAGTGGTGGTCCTTGATGAGGGATGGGAGAGGCCGTGTATGATGTCAAATACCAGCCATCGCTTCAATGGTGGGATAAAAGGTTGAGAACGACCTTTGCTGGTATCACAGAGCAGAGTGGGACAGTTGGGATGTAACTTGATGTCTACCCACTGAAGGGAGGTCGAGGAGGACCTCCCGTCTACTGTGGTGGGGTTCATGCGTCTGCTCCCGGGTGACGTCCTCATAGTCCACCCAAATATGGATCGAGCTGATGCAGATCCTTGACAGGACGTCAGCCACCGGGATCTTTTTTCCTGGGACATAGCAGATGGTACAGCCGAACTCAGAGATGTCCGTCAGATATAGTTGCTGTCCGGCGGACCATGCGTTCCCATGCTTGATGATAGCGTGGACCTGAACCTGGTGGTCCATCTGAATTGTGAATGAGGTTCCCTCCAGCAGGTACTTGAAGTGCCTGACGGTGGCATATGCTGCCAGCAGCTCGCGGTCGAAGGTGCTGTATCGAGTCTCAGGCGGTTACAACTTCCTGCTGAAGAAGGCGAGGGGTTGGGGCTCGTTGTTGACCAACCGTACCAGGACGTCGCCGCATGCGACGTTACTGGCGTCCGCAGTTAACCTCAAGGGGCCCCGGGGTCCTGGTAGGCCAGGGTTGTGGCCTTGCAGAGAGCAGTCTTTGTCTGCTCGAATGCTTTTTTGTTGAGGAGGACCCCACTGTAGTTTCTTTGGTTTCCCCTTCAGGACACTGAGGAGGGGCATCATCACGCTTTCGATGTTGAGCAAGAACCTCCAGTAGTAGTTAGCAATGCCAATGAACTCTTGCAGGGACTTCATGGAGGTCGGTGCCGGGAACTTGTTTACGGCCTTCACCTTCGATGTCACAGGGCGTATGCCCTTTTTTGAGAGTTCGTGTCCCAGGAACTCCACCTTCTCCGCCATGAATGTACACTTGTCGAAGCGTACCACGAGGCCATTCTCCTAGAGTCGCTTCAGAACCGTCCTCACGTGCCCCAGGTGGTCATCCCGCGTCCTGGAGAACATGAGGATGTCGTTGACGTAGACAGCGCAGAAGGAAAGGTCCCCCAGGATGCTGTCCATTAGACCCAGGAAGGTCGCTCCGGCGTTTCTCGGGCCAAACATTGAGTAGGAAAAACGTAGAACTCGAATGGGTTGATGATGGCCGCCTTTGGGATGTCGTCGGAATGCACGGGGACCTGAAAATAAGACTTCAGGAGATCCATTTTAGAGAGAATAGTGGCCCCATGGAGGGCCCCGGTGAGATCCTGCATGTTGGGCAAACGGTAGTGGTCAGGCGTCATGACCGGATTTAAGTGTCTATAATCGCCACAGGGCCTCCAACTCCCGTCGGGTTTCTTGACCATGTGCTGCGGAGAGGCCCACGGGCTGGACGCCTTCTTGCAAATTCCCATGCGCTCCATCTCCTGGAAGGCGCGCTTGGCGTCTTGTAACTTCTGCGGTGTGAGGCGTCTAAACCTGCAATGGTTTTGGGGGTCCGTTGTTGAGATATGGTGAAATATCCCATGCTTGGCGGGGACCCCTTCCAGTTGGCGAAGCTCGGGTTTGAAGAGGGAATTACTGCAGCAGGTGGCCATATTCGTGGGGAGTGACTGAACACACCCTGGGAAGGCTGGGCCCGCTGGAGAGGTGGTGGGACCTGTATGAATCCTAGTCGACTAGTCGTTTGCGACGCACATCTACCAGCATTCCATGGTGAGCGAGGAAATCGGCGCCCAGGAGGGGCACCTTGACATCTGCGATCAGGAAAGGCCAGTTATAATCTTGGCCCAGGATGGATATCTTCAGTGTCCTTGTCCCGTAACAGGTGATGGAGCTGCAGTTTGCGGCAACCAAGGCGGTCCTGTCATCTGATAGGAGGCCGCGGTCATCCTTCGAGGGCTGGAAGTCGACACTATAGCGCCGGTGTCCAACAGAAACCATTTTCCTGAGTTGACGTCCAGGATGTAGAAGCTCTTGCGATCGGGCCTTGCATGCTCCATGGTTGCTTGCAGACGCGGTCGCCCACCTGGTCTTTTGGATGGGCGCATAGCTGGACGCACTTCTGTGCCTCTTTCCCCCATACTCGGTGGAAATAGCACCATCTGGGAAAGTCAGGACCTTTGTGGTAGTGGTCTTCTCGTTGGTGCCGTTGCTCCTGCTGGGGATGCTGCTGGCGTTGATGCTGTTGTCGATGCGGGGGACAAGCGCGGGAGTTCTGGAATCTCCCGCGTAGACCCCCAATTTGTCTGGCTCTGCAGGATAATCTTCGGTTTCCTCCGTGACGGCGTTGACAGAGACGGAGGCAGCGTATCTGGCAGCCGAGCTGCCAGGTGAAGTTTCTTGGCCTTCTCAACCAATGACGGCGTGTCCAGGTCCTCGGCGCCCTCCAACTGGGCGCGGATGCTTTGGGGAAGGAGACGGAGAAAGATCTCCCTTGACAGGCTTATCTCCCTGGGCCACCCACCGCTGTCGAGCTCATTCAGCTGGAGAAGGTCCATCAGTTCGCCCCAGGCTGCCGAGGGACAGGTTTCGTCGAGGGGTGTCGTCATCAGGTCGAGGGCGCGTTGGGCCCTCAGGGGTACCGGGAGGTCGTAGATCTCCATCAGTTTCTTTTGCTGTACCTTATGGGCCCCGGCCTCTGTTTCAGCCAGGGGGAAATCCTTTTAAAAGCATCTGGTGAAAACATTACCATCACCATATCTGCTTTTTTTATCTCATCGATAATGTTTGCCAGCCTGAAGTAGGACTCGGCACGCTGGAACCATACCATCAATGCGTCCGGTGTGAAATGAGGCAGCTGAAATTTATGTCCTATTGACATTTGTGTGTCTGTTTGTGTTATTATCGCGCCGTGCCCTTCGGTTGCAAGGGGCGAGGTACTGTCATCTTCTGAATCTGTCATCTGACCCCACACTCCGAAAATCAGTAGCGAGCCGTATTAAGTCCACTGAGTAGGAATTCCAAGCAGTCGAGTAGTCGTAAATTTCCGTGGCAAAACTGCTTTAGGAAACGCCAAAACACAAAACTGATTTGCGCCGTAATTAGTCCGTTAGTGGCGTTGGGGTATGCGGAGCTGCGAGCCCAAACGATTTCTATCGAAATCGCCGTTGTAAGTCCGTTAAGGGAAACTCTGTGGCAGTTTTGCCGATGCCAAACGCAAAATAACTTACGCCGTAATTAGTCCGTTAATGGCGTTGAGGTGAATGGAGTCGCGAGGGTTCGAGATGACAGACCATAGATGAGTGATATTTTATTTCCGACATGGGTAAAGTACATTGACCTGTGCGGACGGCAGTGTAGCAAGGTGACTGACTGACTGCGAACAGGTGAAAAATGCGGGGCATTTGTGTTTTCTACAGTTAACATTACAATAAATATGAAAGCCCACGCTTGAAATATAATAATGAAATGTATATAGAAAGGAAGGGTAGGTGATTCTGCGCCGGACTGAATAAATAATATGCACAGAAAAATATATACAAAGATGATAATATTGCTGCAAGCGTTGTACGACGTTGTCCTTACATATATATATATATATATATATATATATATATATATATATATATATATATATATATATAAATGGAAATTACTGTGATTGGAAAACACTGTACGAAACAATCGAACTTTTAAAATCTTAGTAATCTGCAAAAGAAGTCACTTTTAGTTAACATTTAAAAAACATTAAATATTAGAAGGATAATGAATAAAAAGGTCATTAAGTGGAAATGAATATTCTAGTAGCCCAACATTTGAAATGGTACAGCATAAGGGTAGGCCTACCAGCTAAATTCCCATTCTGTTAGCTATTTTACTTCCCTATGTAAAGTCATATCAAGTGTCTTATCAACCCGGTCTACTTAATCTGTTGCTCACCTATCAACTCTCTTTTCATCAATTACCTGCAACACATTTTTAGAACAAAATCATGTGCAAATCAATAAAAGTATAAAATATCTTCATATCAATTTAATTTTACGATGCTAACAAAATGGATCAGGATATTAGTTGTAATAGGAACAAGCAAATCATGGCAGCAGTGTTCGCAAGGCTAATCTATTGAGAATATGGATTTTAAAAAATGAACCCGATATACTTTTTAGCATCTTGAATTTTCAAGTAAATCATAGCTAGGTAATTCTAGTCGGCGCCCTTTGTTCTCTATCGTCTGAACAGATTATTTCACTTTATGTTGGACTTCCTCATCATTGTTCCATACACCCTTCTACTCGATTTAGCTGTACATTGTTTGATTGGTTAGATAGCTTTTATTTCGAATTTGTAATAAATCTTAGCTTTGCCATTAGATCGCCACCCTATCAGTCTCAACAGTCCCTTAAACAGTGTGAAAATTAAGTAGAAACCCCAACTGACTGACTCGAAGGTGCATTATACGATGCTTCAGGATCAAACTTTGAAAATCTTTCAATAAAAATTATCATAATATAGTGATATAGAACGGAATTATATCATAATTAAAAGTGACGCAACCAGAAAAGATCTGTTGCATAACTGAAGAGAGAAATGAAACGAAGAGCAGAATTTGCATAGAAACAAGTTTAAAATGCTTAGCCCCACCTCTCGAAATTAGTTGGAAGCATTCAATGACGAAATCAGGACGAATTCATTGATTTTTTTCTAGCACCATAATAGATCATATCAATTACTCAGCTCTGCATTCTTTCACAATTAAAAAATTCTCCCTTTTGATTAATAATTCAGATAGAAAAAAAAATGCTTCCTTTACTTTTGCCCCCGGGAGAGTAAAGTTACATCAGTAGTTAGGGAGAAGTGTTAAGTGTGAATAGGAAGGGAATTAAATCTATGGTAAGAAGTGAACAATAAACAAGTGTTCCCTTGGGAAGCCACACATGTATATAAACTTAATCAGTTAAAAAAACTACTTATTAAATTGACCCCAGTGTGGATTTTTATCTAGCTTGTATGTAGCGTCATTTAGTTATCCTTGATATTTCCATTTTCATCCGAATTGAGTGATTTACCCTTTTCGTTTTCTGTCTACGAACTTCGCGTATAGACTATGGGAAACTAACAAGTACACAATGTGTTTATTCGTGACTCTACGTGACGTCACGGCTTCTGTAATTTAAACTAAGAATTTATCTGTAATCAATCTAATCTCTCTGACTGCCGTTCAACATGAAAACATTTGCTGCAAGTTTGAACTTTTGAAGTTCTACCGTTTCAACTACCCAATAAGGATGATCATTCCACATGGTCATAGCTAGGATAAAACTTCTAGAATACTGTGCAGTATTGAGCCTCATGAAGAAGGCCTGACTATTAGAATTAACTGCATGCCTTGTATTATAAACAGGATGGAACTGTCCAGGAAGATCATTATGCAATGAATTAAGTGAACGACAGTGCCAGATATTAATATCTAGATCAGGAATTAGAAATTTAAGAGATCGTAAGTTCCTGTTCAACAAATTAAGATGAGAATCAGCAGCTGAAGACCAGACAGGAGAACGATACTCGAAACAATGTAGAATGAAAGAATTAAAACACTTATTCAGAATAGATTGATCACCAAAAATCTTAAAAGACTTTCCCATTAAGCAACTTTTTTTGTGCAATGGAAAAAGACACAGACCTAATGTGTTTCTCAAAAGTAAATCTGTAGTCAAGAATCACACAAATTTTAAAAAGAGTCATACAGAGTTAAAGAAGCATTGTCAATGCTGAGATCCGGATGTTGAGGAGCAACTGTCATTGACCTACTTACAATCATACTTTAAGTTTTATTAGTATTCAACTTCATTATTATTATTTTTATTATTTTCTAAATATTCACTTTTGTTCATGATGGTAATACCTTTTCCATATTCTGGCTTGGAAAATTTAATGTGTTTGTTTTCACTTAGATTTCTTAGAACTTTTTTCATTTTGATCAAACAATGGTACCTTGATTTCTTTCTTGTATTCCTCTAATATATTACTGAATAGATCTTGCATTCCCTTATAGACAGCTTCTCTAACAGAGCAGTTATCGTTGTTTAGTTTGTTTACTTTATTTGCAAATATTTCCAAACTTACTTTCCTTATGATATGATCGGGTTTTGGTTTGAGGCAATGGTCAAGTCCAAAGGATAACAGATATTTTTCTCTTTTCTTTAGTTTGTAATCAGAGAGATTGTAAACAACACCATTCCCATCACACGATGGTGGTTTATAGAAACCCCCTAGTTTGAAAAGTTTTTAACACGAGTTAGACAAACTTTGTTTTTGTAAAGTTCACATTCCTTATGAATACAATGTAAAGTATCGTTAAAATCTAAAAATTAAATTTGTCTTTTAATATTATCATAACACGATAATAAATCTTGGTACAGCTTGGTGTCGTTTTTATTTTTTTCTGGAAGTTCATTCTCGATTAAAATACTTCCAATCTTTCTAGATATGTCTTCACCGAAACTGAAGGTTGAGATTCATTAGGTAAAATCATATGCTTTAGCATTTGATTTTCTATTGGAAATCAACCTAAAGGGCAAAAAACAGTGTTGGAGATTTGGTTATTTTGAATCCCGCAAAAACTTATGGTTCAAACTTCATAAAAATTTCAGGGTTTGGGGTCGGGGAACGGGGGTACATGCCAGTATGGGTGGCTGACCTGGAAAGAATCGAAATCACGTGCCACGTGCAATTGATATTTCCCATGTTAAGTCAATGGGACTTTTTTCAAAAAATACTTAAAAGTTTATTTGATGAAAAATTCCTCGATAGATTTCTCTTGAACTCCATAAAGTTACAGGCCAACCCCTCGGCCACCACGTGGCATAGGCCACATATCAGGCAAAACTCGAACTCACGGGCCACGTGGACCTGTGTGGGGACGTGCACGGTCGGAAATTGCGTCATCGGACCACTGGCGACACCCTGGCACCCTGGGGCACCAAACCGGTGCAGCCGGCAAGTGGACAGAACAGGCTTTCAGCACTCACCACCAGGTGTCGCACGTGCACTTGAACGTGCAGCCAGGGAGGCCTGTATATAGGGGTACAATTTACGCGGTTTACCAAGATTTGGGGTCAAAGCCCATTTATTCGAAAATGGGTCGTAAGATCTCGTTTTTACTTCCAATAGGGATAAGACCTACTGTCGTCTACCACATGCCATGGGTCGTATTTCTGGGATAAATGCTACGTGCGAGTCTGTCATCACCCGCACTCCCGGTATTCGCGACACGGGCAGAATGGTGACCCTGTGCCGGCTGAATGGTTCAACCCCGGGACACCAAACCATTGCAGTCGGTGAGGAGACAGAACAGGCTTCCCACACCCACCACCAGGTGGCACACATCCGCGTACACGTGCACCCATGTGGCCCACTATGTGAGATTATGCATTACAGGGATAACCCAAACTTGGCGGGCCTCGAGCACCCTACGGATAGTAATGGGAGCTAATGCCTGTGTGGGGTACGTACACTTGCTGGGGGGCGCGTTTGCCCATGGTGGATTTGAACCCACCAGGGTTTTTCATTCCGAAAATTTGTAGGGGTAAGACGAAAATTGCGACATATTGGTACTGTTGTAAAAATTGCCTAATTTGCACGTGTCCTGTTCGAGAACGAGTAGTCTAGTAGCCAAGTGGTCATGTCACCTCCCAGATTTTGCCTTTCCGGACCCCGTGTGGACAATAGAAGTCCTATTTGCAGGCGATTGCTTCATGCCAAGACGTCCAAATTGGTACCGTTGAGCTCCGCGCAACACGGGCTCTCCATCTGACACATTTATTCATCACTCTTGTAAGAGTCGCGGGTTCAAATCCCAGCATAACCAAAAAACACAATGCATAGGCTATTAGGCTATGCTGAGTGCTGATTGTACAAACCACATGCGTCCATATTGGCAGAGAACCGTGCACTGCAGGCCAGTGAAATTGGGTAATGTTGTGCTCTGCGCGACACGGGCTCTACACCTCTGATTATTCACTACTCTTGCAAGGGTGGTATTACCTTAATTTATACTACTTAATTTCGATTCCATTTCTTTTTCATATAGTCACAGTGAGTTCATGAAGAAAAAATTTAATTTTGGCGATTGTCGACATACTTATTTGTGCGTACCACAAACCTACCACATACAATTTGGGGCGGCCAACTAAGAGGCAAAATGACCAAATTATGTGACATGTGACATATCTCATGCCAATTAGCCAAGAAATTCAATCTCAACCTTCAGTCCATGGCACACCTCAAAAAGCGTCACCTGCGAGTAGCTGCCTCCTTTATAATTTACAGTAAACTGGACAAATTTTGGAATACAGCCATACTGGAGGCATCTTTTGCGAAACAAAATGTCAAGTTTGTTTTGTTCCCATCTGTGAACATTTTTTTCCCATCTTCTTACTCCTCGTAGTACTTCCTGCCCATATCTACGAACAATGGTGGTTTTGTAACTCTCAGACAAGGGAACACACAGTCAAATGAGGAACTGCAGTGCTAGTACGAATCGAAACATCATCTTCCATTCATTCACCTTTATTACAAAGTTTCTGACATTTGTCAATCAGGTTCTGTAAAGTTAAAAACATACATTTGTACAAACAATACCTTATCTTATTGTTACTTATATCTTCTACCAATGTTTTTATTGTTTGCACAAATGTATGTTTTTAACTTTACAGAACCTAATGATGGACAAATGACCGAAACGTTGTAATAAAGGTGACTGAAAGGAAGATGATATTTCGATTTGTACTAGCACTATAATTCCTCACTCGAGTTCCATAATCATCAAGGTCCATCAACAGAGCTTTAATTTCACGAGATCGAAAAGCTAAAGTAGTTAGTTTAGCCTCAGGAAAACAGGAATGAGAAAGATCAAGTTTCTCATTACTCTGTTTACTGTCAAGCTCATCAGCCAAAAGGGTTGAAATTTCCTTTGGTCAGTAAGTGACAGAGCCATCTCTTTTAAACAAAGGAGTACATGAGTATGATACATCAGGGGCAGTCTGCTCAGTCTTCACTGCTAATGAAATCAAGACATGATCAGATGTCGCAACTGGAGACCCAACCTTACTTGTTATAACACCAGGGGAGTTGGTGTATACGAGGTCCAAGTATTTACCAGACCTGAGAGTAGCTTCACTTATGATTTGTTCACAGCCTGATTCAGAGACAAAATCAAAAGCTCTTCAGCCATGGCGATTAGTAGGAGAAACAGAATTTGACACTTCCTATGGTGAGCATTGAAATCGCCAACAAATACAAAAGAAGCCTTTCTATCATCTTCCTGTACCTTAGCCATAATGGTAAGAAGACAATCGAAGACAGAATCATCCATGTCTGGATTCCAAAATATCGAACACAAATATAAGTTGTTATGCCGGTCACAAACTTTTATTACCCGAATCTCATGACATCCACATTCATAGCAGGATTCATGAGAGGCATGGTACTCAGCCCTAATATACACCGCCATTCCCCAGGCCCTGCAGATCTTTTCCAATCGCAATTCCTTTTTGGATTATTGATAGTTTAGGTCACGGAACACCAACTTGCGGCGCATTGACTCTTTCACGAAATTATTGCGACTCTAAACACTGAACTAACCTTTTTTTCCATTTAAAACAAAGAAATTATGTACCACTCTTTACTCTAGCTTGATTATATTTTTAGTTAAAACCTATGTAATTTGCAAAGGCATCCACTCTACATAAATTCAAGTGTAACAGTTTCTTAAACTAACTAACATCTCTTCATAGAAAACTAAAGCAATTAACATGAATGTGTCATGATGTAACTATAGTCTAAATCTAGAACAATATATTCTACGAACTTCCACGTTATCTTGATTTTAAAGAAATATGTTTAGACAATTGGTATTTATTTCTTCTTGATATTTGTATGCAATGCATATTAATTATTTTGTGATTATCATAATGCTTGTAATAAGAATGGTTACGATTATATCGTAATCAATTCGAGTCAAGTAGTGTTAATGTCTCACTTTAGCTGTCATCTAGAGAAGATCTCAAATCAGAGAATACGAGTGAAATGCGAACAAGAAAGTTGTCTTTTCCATGAAATATAACCTTATATATTTCAAAGTGACAACTGCAGAGTTGAAGGAAATAATTTGCAAAAGATAAATGCATTTATAATTCATAATTCATCTCATCACTGACAATAACTATCTCTCCCTCTCTTAGTATGTATGCATATATATACTGTATGTATATATGTATATATATATATATATATATATATATATATATATATATATATATATACAGTATATATATATATATATATATATATATATATATATATATATATATATATATACAGTATATATATATATATATATATATATATATATATATATATATACAGTATATATATATATATATATATATATATATATATACAGTATATATATATATATATATATATATATATATATACAGTATATATATATATATATATATATATATATATATATATATATTGAATTCACTCTGCCTAAGAAATAAATCATCAAGAGAATTGAGCTGATTCCCACGCTGTTGTGCATACCCTTGTCTATTGCGCATGATAAATGATTAAGATTTTATTACCAAAGAGCTATTTACGATAACAATACTAAACACGTGACTTCCACGCATGAAGCCACTAATAATTTTATGATTTCATATTAACTATGGGTCGAGAATGAAGAGATAAGAGATTTTTTTTTTCAACGGCTATGTATAAGTCAATGCAAAAAGAAAATAAACTTAACTACTTGTCCTTTGAAGGAGATAAGATTTCATATTGACCCTATTATACTTATTTATGATTAAAATGGTTGTGACACTGATGCTCGTGACTATCATAGATTTACGTTCAAATGTTGAACCAAAGATAGTTTTTAACTTTTGAGCAAGATGACCGTCGTAGGAAAACTAGTAAAGAGCAAAATAACCCAATAGATGATGGAACCTGAAAACAAAGATAACTGACAAGATAAAGATTTTTCCATCCATATACCAAGTTCAACAGGAAAAATTTTTTCTCTTGAAAATCCCAAGTTTAACAGTTAGAATATATATATATATATATATATATATATATATATATATATATATATATACATATATAAATATATATATATATATATATATATATATATATATACATATGCATATATATACATATATATATATATACATATGTATAAATATATATATACCTATATATATACATATATATACATATAAATACATATTTATATATACTTATATATACATATATACATATATATACACATATACATATGTATATGTTTTATACATACATATATATATATATATATATATATATATATATATATATATATATATATATACAGTGTCCCAAAATAACGTATACATTCTTTGACTTTGAATAACTAATAAACTTTTTTTTTTATTTCAGATTTGATTTTGGAGTAAGAATGGCGGATACTGGGCTTACATTCGAGCAAAGAAAAATTGTTCTGCAAACATTCTGGAAATGTGAAAATAAAGCTGAAGTGCAAAGACGATATACGAGTGAGTTCCACAGGCATCACCATTTCACGAATCGTAGATAACTTTGAGACTCATGGTACCATCCAGTGCATGAGAAAAGGACATTCAGGACGAAAAAGAACATCGACAAGCCCAAGTAAAGAACAAGATGTTATTGCTAATGTTCAGAATTCCCCACGAAAATCTGTTCGTCAACTCTCACGTGAAACAGGTATTCCAAAATCAAGCGTCCATTGCATTTTGAAGCATGCGTAGCAGAAAACCTAAAACAATTGACGAACTTAGAGAGGTAATTAAAGAAATGTGCTCAGATACCGAGAGAAATGCTACTAACAGTTTGTTGTTCCATATTTTCACGATGCGAAAAGTGTATTGAGCAGAACGGCAACCACTTTGAACACTTTTATGTGAGATGATCTTATTTTTTAGCATTCTCAAATTGCCTTATTATCCTTACTTTTTCACTTTCCTCATGCTACTTTTATACTATTCTTAACTTCTGACTCACATCCTCCCTCCTGATTTATAGTAAATCCCAAGTATCTAGATTATTCTACCTGTTTAAAAACTGTTCATCTACTTTCATGTATGACTATCCTGGCCCTACCTTCCTTACTGCTAACCATAGCTTCAGTCTTATCCACATTTACCCTCAAACCACCCTTTTCCAAAGTATCTTGCCACTCTACCACCCTTCTCTGTAATTCTTCCTCATTTTCAGCAGTAATCACCAAATCATCAGCAAATAGCAACTCCCACAACTCTTCATCTATGATCCCTTCACTTAACATATCTAAGACCAGCACAAATAAAAATGGGCTACATGCTGAACCTTGATGTAATCCAACACTAACTTTAAACGTTACTGTTTCCCCAACAGCTGTTATTACTTTTGTCTTTGTTCTTTTGTAAATCATCTCTACCATTCTAACCAACTTCTCCGGGACTTTCCTCTTCCCCAAGCACCAAAACATCACTTCTCTTGGTCTTCTGTCATAAGCCTTCTCTAAATCTACAAAAGCACATAAGAACTTCTGGTCTCCCTCTTAGTCTCTATTGCTGTAACTGGCTTACTATAAAGATATCATTCACGGTCCCTCTCCCCTTTATGAATCCATACTGCTGTTTCCCAATCTTTACAATTTCTCTCAATCTCTCATCTAGTACCCTCTCTAACACTTTCAAACCATGCTCTGTTAATTTAATTCCCCTGTAGTTACTGCATTCCGGGACTTCCCCTTTTTGCTTAAATATAGATACTATTAGGCTCTCCTCCCAGGTTTTAGGCATTATTTCCTCTTCCTATTGTTCTCAATGAATCCAGCATCCATTCTTCCCCCTCTGTAGCTAATATCTTGACCATTTCAATATGAAACTCTGATGGGCCTGGTGCTTTACCATTCTTTATTTTACTCAAAGCCCGCTTCACTTATGTACTCTATATCTCCATCACAGGCCCCTCCACTCTTTGTGCTTCGCCCAGCTCCTCTTTCCCATTTTCAAAATTCAATAGTTGCTCATAATATTCTCTCCATCTCCTTTTCATTTCATCACCCCTATATAAAATATTTCCATCTCTATCCCTGTTGACTACCAGTTGCCCCAAATCCTGTCTGGATTTTCCTCAAGATTGAAATCTTATAAATATCATTTTCTTCTTCCTTTGTTCCTAGCCTTTCATTTAACTGCTCTACTGCTTTACCAATAGCTATACCTACTTTCCTCCGAGAATCTTTTTCCTATTCTCTGTACTGTTCCTTAGCTCCCTGTGTCTGTATTACTTTCCCATCCTTGAATGTCTTTGATTTTATTTTAACTGATATTTGCACCTCTGTTCCATCACCAATTTTATCCTTTCGACACACCATATTCACTGTTTCTTCCCACTAATTCCTCCGCTTCCCTACACATATTTCTTTCATACCCAACCAAATATTTTACAACCTGTTACCCTGTCTAATCTCCAAGTTCAACCTCTCTCTCTCTCTCTCTCTCTCTCTCTCTCTCTCTCTCTCTCTCTCTCTCTCTCTCTCAACATCCTCCTAAATTGCTCACACATTTTGCCTTTAAGGTCCCAAACTTTAATTCTAGATCTATTTTTCTTCTGGGATTTTCTACCTCTCATTTTAAAATCCATCACTACTAGTATCTGTTGCTTAACACAGGCTAATCCCAAAATCACTTTACAGTTCATCACATTTTTCTTGTCTGCTTCTCTAACCAATAAGTAATCTATTTGGCTCTCCACTCCACTTTCATAGGTTATCAGATGCTAATATATAACCGTCACCCCTTCCTCATTTCCAATTCCAAACCCGTGGCCTCCATGTCCACCTCATATCCATCTTTTTTCTTCCCCACTCTGCCATCCATATATGCTTAACTTCTCTACCTCTTTCACTGATCTAATAGCAAACTGAAACTCTTGCCTAAAAAATTATTTTTCTTGTTCTTGACAACCCATCTGGAGGGTATGTGCCTGAAATCATATTAATTATCTGAATTCCAATTATTATTAAGATATCTAAAAGCTTATCGTTTATTCTCTTTACTTTTACCACTTTTTCTTCCCAGCTATTACCTATTATGACCACAACTCCACTTCTCCCCTCTCTTGCCCTGCTGTAATAAGAGTTTATATCCATTTGCCATCTTTCTAGTTCTATTTCCTTTCCATCTAATCTCCAGCAGACACAAGACATCTATCTTCCTTCCCTCCATCACATCCACTATCTCCCTTAATCTCCCCGTTAGTGAACCAACATTCCAAGTATCCGCTCTGATTTTCCATTCTCTCACTAACTTCTTTGGCCATAGGCTAGTCGTGAACCTTGCAGTACCCCTCGTCGATTCACCTCGCCAATAGGGGGGATCCTGATGAGCGGAGCTTACACATGGCGTTAATCATAATTTGGCCGATGGTTTTTACGATCGCTTGCCCCTGTAGTCATCGACCACATTTATTGGTGGTGGGCCTAGCCTTTGCCTAGAGTCTAACTGCAAGGCATCAGTTTCCACAGTTACAGTATTGACAGTGGGCCTAGCCTTTTGCTAAAAAGCAAAACTACAAGGCAACAGCTGTCCTTTTACTCGCTTTCTACGACACACAGGACATATGGTGGTAGTATTCTTACACTCCTACAATAGGGTACATTATATATATATATATATATATATATATATATATATATATATATATATATATATATATATATATATATATATCATTATCGTCATCTCCTCCTACGCCTATTGCCGCAAAGGGCCTCGGTTTGATTTCGCCAGTTGTCTCTATCTTGAGCTTTTGATTGAATACTTCTCCATTCATCACCTCCCTCGCACTTCATAGTCCTCAGCCATGTAGGCCTGGGTCTTCCAACTCTTCTAGGGCCTTGTGGAGCCCCACTGAACGTTTGGTGAACTAATCTCTCCTTGGGAGTGCGAAGAGCATGCCCAAACTATCTATATCTACCCCTCATGATCTCATCCACATATGGCACTCAAGTAATCGCTCTTATAGTTTCATTTCTAATCTTGTCCTGCCATTTAACTCCCAATATCCTTCTGAGGGCTTTATTCTCAAATCTATTAAATCTATTGGAGATTGTTTCATTGTCATATCATGACTCATGTCCCTAGAGTAACACCGATCTCACGAAACTTATATTTTATAGTCTGATTTTTATATGCAATTTCAAGCGATTTGATTTCCAAATTTTACTTGACGTAGCCATTGTCTGATTTGCTTTCTCCAATCTTTCACTAAACTCTAATTCTAAAGACCCTGCATTGGAGATCATAGTTCCTAAATACTTAAATGATTCCATCTCATTAATCCTTTCTCCTTCCAATGATATTTCATCTTCCATTGCATATTGCGTTCTCATCATCTCTGTCTTTTTTCTATTTATCTTCAGCCCAACCTCGTGTGATATTTCATGCATTCTGGTAAGCAAAATTGGCCTGTACATAATATCAAAGGCCTTTTCATAGTCCACACATGCCATCAAAAGGGGATTTCTATATTCTGCGCATTGCTGTACAACATGTCTCAAATTGAAAATTTGGTCAGTGCAACTTCTACCTTTTCTAAATCCTGCTTGTTCATCTCACGGCTTTCCATCAATCTTTCTCTTCTATCTCTTTAGAATAAGCATACTATATATTTTCATAGCAACTGACGTAAGTGTTATGCCTCTGTAATTATTGCAATCAATCATGCCTCCTTTTTTCGCTATTTTCACCAACACTCTTAACTCCCATTCATCAGGTTTTGCCTCTTCATGCCACATTCTACAAAATAATCTTGTAAGTAGTCTGGGAGTCACTTCATTTTCAACCAATATCATCTCGGTAGTTATTTCATCGTATCCTGGGACTTTCTATCTCTTTAGATTTATTAGGATATCCTCGACTTCAAACACACTTGATTCATTCATTGGCAATCAAGGTCTTCATCAGCTTCAGGTATATCAATCAAATTATTCCCTTCATATCTCCTATTCATAACCTCACTAAAGAGTTCCACCCAACGCTGCCTTTCTTCATCTTCTGTTGCTATAACAGAGCCATCTCTCTTTCTGATAGGTATATGCTTCTTCTTCTTTGTCCTAGTTGAGATTTCGTTAATAATTCTATGAGCAATTATTACACCATAGCCAGTTCCTGAATTCATAGCATTGTCAGCCTCATCTGCTTTACTGTCTAAACATTCTCTCCAGTCATTCCTGGCTTTTCTTTTGACCTCACTTTCAATACTGAAATACTTAGCATGCTTAACCTTGCAATTTTCATCACTTCCACGAAAACTTTTAACAATTAATATATATATATATATATATGCATATATATACACACACACACACACACACACATATAATATATATATATATATATTAATGTATATAAATACACATATATATGCACACACACACACATATATATATATATATATATATATATGCTACACGCGCACGTGGGTGATAAGCAGGTTACATTGCGATTCCTTAAATGTATGTACACATTTAATATAAGTGTATTCAAGTGAAGAACAATTTCATATTTCACAGTGCATTACAAATGCCCATCAAAATGTTAATAGTTATGAATTAAATATACCGTACAGTTGACTGTAATAATATTCTTTTATAAGCGACCATGCAGATAGTAAATAGTTGAAAAATCAATTTGTATTCATTCCTCCTCACTAAACCTATGTTAAACTGCTCGACATTAACCGTAGCCACCAAAAATAAGACAACGGTATAACAGACTACTGAAATAAGTTTTATCTAACAATGCACGTGAAAAAGCCTACGAGTAGTACTTTCAAAGATACAGCCCGATACAAATTTCTATTCAAGAACAGGAAGGCTGGGAATCGGAGCTACTCCCGTGCTACTGTACTTTATACTATATTTACCTTTGAGATCTCCTATACCATCGCCGTTTCTGTCAAGGAAAGACCTGGGGTAAACTTGGTACAACACCTCTCTCTGCCACCAAGGGACCCTTTTCCTTTTACTTCCTTTATCGACATTGCTTACTTTGCAAGAACGTTTCGATGTGGTAGCCATTTTCGGAGATACGGACAACAGCGACAGGTTCTACTAACTAAATGGTTTTTGGCAACTCTCTCGCCTTGCTTCATGGTAGGCAAGTTCGGCAACAAACCGTAACTCTCGGCTGCCTCAGTTTACTATTCAAGACAAGTGGAGTATCGCTTAAAATAAAATTTACTTTTATTACAACTTAAAGTGAGAAAAAATATAAAAAAAAAATGTAATCGAGGATATATGATATTTCCGCCCGCTGTACTGCAATGCCCGACTAATTCTACTCACGACTTGCAAAAATAAGCAGTGATGTCTGATTAGGACTACAAATATTATTTCTGTTGCGAATATTCGACAATAAGGACACATTTACAACAGCTCAAAGCAGAGTCATGTGGGAGGGGGGGGGGGAAGACGCACACCAACCCTGGTTTTACACCAGATCCAAGTCTACCGTATTAGGGTTGTATATATAGTATGCTACACAAGACCTCCACTACACCTTAACTCTCTAATTCACTATTGTCCCACTTGAGAAGCCCAAAAAAAAACGAAAAAAAAAACGAACTTATTAGGTATCCTTCCAGAGAACCCACTAACCAACGCAAAAATCGCAAAAAAAATTAAAGAACAAACAAATATAGTTAAATATATTCTTGAAAATAATATATATATATATATATATATATATATATATATATATATATATATAAAGATGAACATACATTTATCATCACTATTATTATTATTATTAGTAGTAGTAGTAGTAGTAGCAGCAGCTAAGCTACAACCCTAGCTAGAAATGCAGGATACTAAAAGACCAAGGGCTCCAACAGGGAAAAATAGCCCAGTGAAGAAAGGAACTAAACTACAACAGAACAGATGAACGACTAAATTAAAATACTCAAAGAACAGTAGCAACATTAAAACAGATCATTCATATATAAACTATAACATTTGAAATACACCGATTCAACTATATACCTGATTAGGAAGATCATTCCACAACTTGATCAGAGCCGGAATAAAACCTCTAGAATATCGTGTAGTAATGATCCTCATGATATAGAAAGTATGACTATTAGAATTAACTAAATACCTAGTATTATGAACAAAAAGGTACTGTCCAGGAAATCTAAACGCAAAGAATGGTCAGAACTAAAAGATAAAAAAAAAAAATCTTATGCGACATGCATCACGAATTAATTGAACGACGGTGCCAGAGATTAATATCTAGATCAGGAATAAGAAATTCAATAGCCTGAAACTTCCTCTATAACAAATTAGATGAGATTCAGCATCTGAAGACCAGACAGGAGATTAATATTCAAAAGAAGGTAGAATGAAAGAATTAAAACACTTTTTCAAAATAGATTTATTACCGAAAATTTAATTAGGCGATACTATCAATTTTTATGCATCAGAAACGTGGAGCCTTACTAAAGCCTTAGAACATAAGCTAGGTACAACTAAAAGAACTATGGAAAGAATAGTGATGGGAATAACACTAAGAGACAGAAAAAGAGCAACATGGATGCAAGAGCAAACTAAAGCAGAGGATATTCTGACATGTAAAAAAGAAAAAAAAAATGGACATGGACCGGACAAAATGGAATGGCAGATAGCAGATGTGCATTAAGAATAACAGAATGGGTACCTGGAGATAGCAAAAGAAGCTGGGGAAGGAGGAGAAAACAATGGATTGACGAACTAAGTAAGTTTGCCAGTGTAGACTGGCATAGAAAGACCATTGTCCTGCATATGTATCACACACTCTCGTACAGTGTAAGGGTATTTGTTTTCTTTATATATCGATATCGCTCTCCCCTCACACTGATAACCTGTTTAAGCCTGTATGTTCATGAATCATTGTGTTTGAATTTTTTAGGTGTTCTTGCTTGGATCCACTGAAATAAAAGTTACTTGCATTCATCCCTTCTCTCAGTTACAACCTGATTGCTCGCTCGCACATTGGTGACCAGCGGAGTGTCCGTTCCCTCTCACCTGCCCCTCATTGCTGTGCCCTACTATTTGAAGAGGCCGCCAAACAAACCTGCCTCTTCGACATATGCCGCCTCAATGGAACTACCGTCCTCTACGGAGAATTATTCGCCTGGTTCTAGCATGCTGGTCAAGTTTTGTATCAAGCCCTAACTTAGTCAAGATCCCCGAATAAGACGGCCTCAAAAAATACTTCCTGGAGCAGTATTCGTCATCACAAGCCGCCTGCATAGCCAAACTTTTTCAGCTCTCTCAACACCAATTAGGGGACCAAAAGGCATCACTTGCTCTCAGAGAATGGTCAGTATCGCTCGCCTATATCATCGCTTGTGGAGGTGGCCTCCCCTCCCACTAATCTTTTCTTTTTACATGATGCACGTACGGGCATGCAATTTTTGGTAAAAATAGGTGCTTTCCATTCTCTCCTGCATTGTAATCTGTCTAAATCTGCTGATGTCTGCCTTGTAGCTGCCAACAGATCTGCGATACCCAACTAAGGTTATGAGAATCTCCCATTATCGTTTGGAGGCATCAAATATCACAGGAAGTTCTCGTTCCTGACGTCACATTGCCAATCCTCAGCGCGAATTTCCTCTCACATTACCACCTCCTGGTTGATGTCGCTCACCGACGGCTAGTCAATGCAGATTCTTACTAGTCCACGCCCCTTCAACCAGCACCCTCCAACCTCGCTCTCCAAATCAGCGCAGCCACGTATGCCCAAGCCCACCTCTTCCCATCGTACCCGGAAGTCTTCCGTTCAGAACTATGCCAAACGTCCATGGTTTCTGTCAAACATGGTATTTATCACCATATCAAAACAGCGGGGCCTTTTCCATAACTTTTTCTACTTCTAAAATATTCCGCATGGACCCTAGAGAGTAAAGGGTTGGACAACCCCACCTGCAACATTTCTCTAAATTTCAAAAGTCTTACAATCTCTCAAACTACCACTATCTGTGACATGATGGCCCCCTTCCACTACCACCATCATCCTTCCTCTGTTCACATCTGTCTCTACAACTAAAAACCTTACAAATTTCCTTATGCTTGACAACTAACCTTCTGAATTCTTTAGATCACCTACTTGCCGAACAAGGGAAAGGCCCGTGCCAATAGGAACTGTTGGCTACAATACAACCGCAAGCAAGCAGCGGGGCCACTAGCATTTACCAGTTTCAGGTGTCTGGCACTTGATCGTTTGGCAGCTGCTACAAAAAATGTTCGCCAAAATGGAAGAAATGGGCCTTTGCTAAAAGCCCTCAAGCCCATGGTTGTCACCCTTACACATCGTTCTGAAGAATGATAACTTTCTGTGCCCATGTAGGGATTACAGGCACCTGAATATGCAGACAGAACCGCATCACTACCTCCTTCCAAACATTGGTAACGTGACCTCCTACTTGCACAAAGCGAAGGTTTTCTCCCCGCTTGACCTCCTGAAGGGGTGTTATCAGGTACCCATGAACCCAGATGACTTCCCCAAGACCGCCATCACCACCCCTTCGATACATACAACTTCAATTACTCTTGTTTTGGCCCTCATAATGTTGGGGCCACTATTTAACGTCTCATGGATGACATCTTAGGGGACTTCCTCTTCTGTATATGTTACGTGGACGACATACTTGTGTTCTCTTCCTCCAAAGAGGAACACCTCCGTCATCTACGCATCGTACTCGATCGCCTAGAACAGAACGGCCTTGTTGTCCCGTACAATAAGTGTACCTTTGGCATCAACAAAGTACCGTTCTTAGGGTACCGCATCACTCCTGAAAGTTTCCAGCCTCCCCCTGAAAAGATAGCGGCTATTCAGAGCTTTCCTAGGCCCTCAACCGTCAAAGCATAAATGAAATCTTGGGCATGATCAACTGTTATCACCGTTTCCTGCCAGCCATCGCCACCACTCTTGCCCTCCCTCTACGACTCCCTCAGAGACAAGCAAATATAACTGAAGTGGGGTCCCCTTTAAGAACCGACCTTCTGCAACGGAAAGAATACCCTATCTACCGCTGCTGCTCTCAATTTTCCATGCCACAGGCACCTCTCCTTCTCTCCACCATTGCCAGCGACGTCGGTATTGGTGCAGTACTCAAGCAGTTGGTCAATGGGTTGCCCCGCCCATTGGCCTTCTTCAATAGAAAACTGTTCAAGGCAAGATCCGGCTACTTTACCTTCGACCGCGAATTGCTAGCCTTGCACTTGGCTGTCTGTCAATTTCACCACTTCTTGGAAGGTATGCCCTTCGTCATTTGCATGGACCACATGCCACTGGTGCACGCCTTCACTCAACAGTCCGATGACTGGTCCACCCGTCAAAGCCGACTCTCTCTACCGTGGCTGAATACAATTGCACCCTTCAACACGTTCCTGGGAAAATGAATCCCATTGCCGATGCCCTGTCAAAAAACAAACTGGCTTCCATTCACCTGGGATTGGATTACAATGCATTGGCAGAACCCCAATGAAAAGATCCAAAGTACCAAACATGTAGGTCATTCTGCACATCCCTCCGCCGGGAAGACGTCCCTCTCGACAACTCCAACACCACCCTCCCTGTGACATCAGTACAGATAAATCTAGACCGTGGATACCTGCTCCCAACCGCCAAAAGGTATTTGATTTCATTCATGGCCTTTCACATCCCTCACGCAGATCAAACGCACAGCTAATGAAGACCAAGTTCATTTGGCACTGCATTACTAACCATGCTAAGGATTGGGTCCATGCCTGTACTTCATGACAAACTTGAAAAGTATATCTACACAGATTCAGGAGTGGGCACCTTTCCTCAACCTCACCGTCATTTTGCCCACATTCACGTTGACGTAGTAGGTCCCCTTCCGACATCATAAGGAAATCGTTACCTGTTTACTGTCATCGACTGTTCCCTTCAATGGCTTGAAACCATTCCCATGGAAACTGCAACATGCGCCTCATGTACATCTGCGTTATTCTTAGGATGGATAGCGTAGTTTGGTATCCATGAGCATATTACTTCTGACAGGGGGTACCACTTTCACCTCTCGATTATGGACATCATTAGCGAGTCTCATGGGAATCAACTTACATCAGACAAATGCCTATAACCCTGCTGCCGACAGAATGGCTGACTGTTTTCATCGTACACTCAAAGAAGCTTTGATGTCCTGTTGCAAGAACTCCAACTGATTTACTCAGCTTCCCTGGGTCCTCCTGGGACTAAAGACCTGCCCCCTAAACTCACCCTGGATGTCTCGGCAGCTAAAATGGTGTATGGCAACCTGTTGATCGTCCCTGCTGAATTTTATCCATCAACAACCTCCTCCAACAATCTCCAGTGCCTAAGTCATGCTGTGGGAAAATTTACTCCATGCTGTCAGACTTACAAGCCGCCAGAAAAGCATACCAACAGATTTGCACAAAGCATCGCATATTTTCCTGCGCAATAACACCAGCAAACCTTCACTAAAGCCCCTTTACATGGGCCCTTTCCTCATGATTCGACAAACAACAAAGGCGTTCTTTGGTGGCAAAGAAGATTGGGCCTCCACTGATTGCCTTGAACCTGCGTATCTCCAGCAAGATGACCCACATATAATGCTCCTCTCCAGAGCAGCGTGCCCTATTTCACAGGCATGTTGTTTTTGGCAGGGAGCCATGTACCGCATGTATCTCACACGCTCGTAAAGTGTAAGGTATTTCTTTTTTTTTTCTTTTATATATCTATATCGCTCTCCCATCGCTCTTATGAAATGTTTGTTTGTTCGTGAATCATTGTGTTTGAAGTTTTGTGCCGTTCTTGCTTGGAATGACTTTAATATAAACTTATGATCTCTTGAAATCAAACTAGTTGCATTAATCTTGCCTCTCAATTACAGCCTAACTGCTCTCTCGCACACCAGAAACAGAAGTAAGTAGAAGGATATGTCACAGGCCTTTATTCTGCAGTGAACTAGTTAGTGGCTGATGATGATGATGATGATGATCTCTCTCTCTCTCTCTCTCTCTCTCTCTCTCTCTCTCTCTCTCTCTCTCTCTCTCTCTCTCTCTCTCTCTCTCTCTCTCTCATATATATATATATATATATATACATATATATATATATATATATATATATATATATATATATATATATATATATACTGTATATATATGTGTGTGTAAGTGTCTGTATGTATGCATGCATATATAGAAACAGCTGCATTTCTTGTTGTTGATATAAATAAATAAATGAATAAATATATATATATATATATATACCTATATATATATATATATATATATATATATATATATATGTATATATAAATATATATATATATATATATATATATATATATAGATATATGTATATATAAATATATATATATATATATATATATATATATGTATATATAAATATACATATATATAGGCTACATATCTATTAACAGGAAGTGATAACAATTCGCAGGAGGATAGAGAGAATTGTATATGTTATTACCTATTGGGATGCTAGGTTTAGCTTTAAGAGGGCACACAGGTGATGGGGATGTTCTCTCTCGTGGAAAGGGGCAGGAAGATTAATGATGGTAATTTTTGGGAGCTTTTATGATTTTTTTGTATGGAGGGGCGACAGGGCTTTAGAGAAACACCTGAAAAATCCCCGGGCACCAAAAATCAAATGCAACCTACAAATGTAAAACTACCCAAAATTTAAATATTTTTTTGCATATATCAGTATTTCCCGAACATCTTATTTGAAAGAATAAAGCTATTCATATATATATATATATATATATATATATATATATATATATATATATATATATATATATATATGTGTGTGTGTGTGTGTGTGTGTCTGTGTGTGCGTGTATTACGGTATGGGTGTGAATGTTATTTGTTGATAAATAAATTATATATAGAGCAATGGTGGATCAAGCAGGGAGTTCAGGGGGCGTGACCCCTTTCAGTGGCTGAAATTTTATTTGTGTGCATATAAATATTGATGAAGCATAGAACAGATCGCGAATTTGGTGATAACGCGTATCGGTTCCACAAAAAGCAGTGAATGCCATGATTCATGCCATAAATGTACATTCATGTATTCAATTTATATGGGCCTATGTAAACACATTTGCACTGCACCAAGAGTTTCAACCGTTTGGTGAATATACTGTGGTCACTAGATATAGCTACACGATACTTTAGTCACCACATTCAACATGTTTGTGTTTCTAACATGGGAGGAATATTTGGTGGGGAGCTTAATTGGAAAAGATGGATTGCTGTCTAAGAAAGATAAGTCAGGATTTCATATCGAAGCTGCTGAGCGAGGGTCACTGTTCTTCCATAATTATTAAACTGCATCACATAGCATCGACTCTGCATTACAGAGGGTAAAAAAACAAAATCAGGAGAGAAATTTGTACGTGCTCAAGAAAAGTATTAATTGTGTACTCTACTTGGACAACAAGGCATATAACTACGAGGCCATCACAAAGATATGGTGGATTTCTCGTCTACCCAAGAACAAAACAAAGCCAATTTCACTGCTACGTTAGAGCATGATGCTAAGAGTGACGAAATACTACGTGAACATTTATTCACTGCTTCCAAATATACCAAATACACATAAAAAGCGATACAAGAGGAAATCATCCTAGTAATTGGGAGTATGATGCGAGCTAAACTAACGGAATCATTGTATGGAGATGTTCAGTTTTATTCGTAATTCCAGATGAAGTCACATATAACTAAGCAAATCAAGAAGTGCTTACTGTGTGTCTGCAGTATCTAAACATGAGCTCAAACTTTGATAGATCGAAAATTTTTAATATTTTCATGAATTTTGTGAATGTTTTTCGGACAACTAGTCGGGCATTAGATGATGGCTTGATAAAGTCTCTCACATCTGCCAACCTTGATCCGGCTAGCATATGAGGGCAAGCATACGATTGGTGCCTCTTCAATATCATCCGAATGCACGGGAGTCAGGGAATATAAAGGAAGTTTCTCCAAAAACAGCCTACATTCATTGTCATGCCCATGAGCTGAATCTTGCCATTGGCAGAAGCTGTAAACTACCACAAATACAAAACATAATTGACCTGATATATTGTGTGTATTATTTCTTTGATAACTCACTGAAACATCAAAGATTCTTTGAAAATGTGCTACATGTTTACTGCCCTCAAACAAAGCATCACAAACTTGAAGGGCCTGTGCAAAACACAGGTCGAACGCCATGTGTGCCTTGAAATGTTTCAGGAACTTTATTACTATATTGTTATTCATTAAGAGGTTATTTTGAATATGTTGTGTCACCCGGAATTGAGTCAGGAATCCTGGAACTTGGACAGGGAAACCATGACAAAATCCATGGGAATCAAAACTAGTATGTAGAGTTTTGATCATGTGATAGCATTCATAACTTTGAAAAACAGCTTGGATTATGTCTAATATCTGGCATCAAAGCCATAAAAGCGTGAACTGGACATTCACGAAGCATATCGCATGGTTGATGGTGCCCTACTAGATGTCCAAGGACTAGAAAAATAACACTGATATTGAATTTCAGCAGCGGTACGACAACGAAGTGAAAGACATTACTGAGCAAGTTGGATCAACTGAAACCATTCCCCACAACAACTCAAGTACAACAGCATCGGAGTTACACTGAGGCAGCCACACCACTTGAATACTACAAAGCGCACAATTGCAATCCAACTGGTTGATGTCCTCTAACAGCTGAAGGATAGGTTTTCAGCAGAAGAATGTCAGCCAGTTTCTGGCATACTGCAGCTGGTTCCAAAACTTACAACACAACATTCTAAATTGTCTGAAGACATCACATCACCACGCAGCTACTGCACTGGAAAGATGACCTGCCAAGCCCGCTCTCACTTCGCAATGAGCTTAAGACGATGGCACATGATGTGGCAATCCTTCACAGGCACAATTCCAGACAAACTCATAAATGCATTGTTATATGCAGATGCAGATGCAACTCAGGAATAGAACGACGTATAGCCGACTCTTAGCTTTCAATCTTATGAAAATCCACTACAACTTCCAACTAGAATTGACAGATATTGCTGATGAGTTCGCCAAAGCGCATTGCAGGAAACTCTTCAATTGCACGCTACTGTCAGAGTAGCCATCTGAATTGATGAATTCACATAAAAGAAAAATCATATAACCATATAAATGTTCAATTTGTAGCAAATGTTTCAGTACTTTACGTTGATAATACACCAAAGTCCTCCCTCCCAATTAAACGGGCCAACCAAGGGAAAGGCCCGTGCCAACAACAAGTGTTGGCTTTAATACCCCAACAACAACCCTCCCAATTATAACGAGAAATGCAGTTTTACAACAAAATAAAACTTTTTATGACAAAAAAGCCTCCAAATTATAACAAGAAATGCGGTTTTACAAAACAATAAAACTTTTTATGACAAAGTTTGAATACAGTTTTCCTATAATATCCTTGTCAAATTTCTCAAACAATAAAGATGTCCAAAAAAAATGAAATTGTTTTATTCTGGTGATGTCAAATATAATCATAAATAGTATCCATGAGTTTGTGATTCATTGTCAAGCCAAAGAATATGAGAAAATACAAGATAAGTAAATCTTTAATTGTTTAAGAATACCTTATTAAACTTCTGTTTTATACTCCCATTTTGGTTATCACTTAATCTCAGTATGTTTTGTTTTATACCACAATAATCAAATAAATGTGTCTGTTGTCAGATATGCAGTGAATTGCACTTTAAAAATGGGATTACTATCATGCTCCTCAAATTTGGGCAAATCACCAGACCAAAATTGATGTTGTCTGATCGTATTTTAATTTTTTAGATTTTGTGTCAAGAAATAAGACCTATAATTCTTTAAAAATTATACATAAATTCAGTATGATTGTGATCTTATGGGGTGTCTCAGAAGTGATCTGAGAGACTACAAAATCTCAAATTTTCTCAGACCGAATAAGCTTTGCTTGCTCGCATTTCTCATACTTTTATAGGTCTGACCCCCCTTTCAAAAAAAATCCTGGCTCCACCATTGATATAGACTGCTTTATTCTTTCAGATAAAATTTTTGACGATTCAAAAATTCTTCAGACCTTAATATTGGCTTTATGATGCTGTCTTATGTTGGTATAAAAAATATCCATCTGTCATAGTGTGTTAATGGCCCTGTTACCACTGGTTTTAAAAGTTGTTTTTCCATCTGACTAAAACGGACACAAACCTTAAAATATAGGCCTGATTTTACATGAAAATAAAGAAGCCAAGGATAAATATCAATGTTATTTTGACCAAGATAACTTTTCCCCACTTCGCATTACGTATGTACTATAATGAATAATCACGGCCAGGCCTCCAAGCATTTGTATGAATATCCTTCTCCACTTCTTGCTTTTCCCCCACATCATGTCATATTTCTTAATGTGGATCTTTATTTTGGTCTTCAATTTCACTTTCGAGGCCCAATCTCTTAATTTCTCTCTCGGGGATCAAATCTGGTTCCTGTCTTAAAAGTTCTTTTTTTTTATTATTATTACAGTAGGAGTGGTATTAGTAGGACATGAACTAAAAAAAAGTGCATGGGCTATCACTTCTTGCAGATTCTTCTACTTCAACTTTCCCTACCATCAGTCTGGGTCAATGCCAGTTCCTTGGTGGCAGGGGTAATATGGATTTCAGGACTCATAAATTCTATATAAAAAAATACTAGTAATCTACAATACATACTGTTTAAATTCATAAAAGCAATAAATTCAAATTCTTAAAAGAAATAATAAAAATTTTAGTTCACATTGCTAGTAATAGATCTTTTGTAAACAAAATTAGTGTTTATATAGTAAAATTTGCCCTTTCTATGAAAAGTCGTGAGAAAAGTATAAATGAAACTCATGATATCGCTCATTCGCACAGAAAAACTCCTCTCTGAAAAACAGAGAAAATATTAGTCATTTAAAAAAAAAAACATGAATTTTCTCATTTCCATTAGATATATTATTCTTAAAAATTGTACACATAATCGAAAAGTCATTCCCTCCGCGAACCAGAAAAACTATAAACTATGCATTTCAACAAGGCCGTAATTGTTGTGTGTTGTTGGCCTTGTATTTCCATAGCGTTGAGAATTACACATCATACACAACTTGGTTCAATTATAGAATGGTGTAATATTAGTTAGTACATTAAAACTCACATAGTTAAATAGATCTTTGCAAACACACTATTTTGAATACCATATACTACTGGCAGAAAATCTATTAGCGAAGTTACAGATTTTAACAATAAATACCTATTATGCTCCTTTTGTCATCATAGCCCATATCATAGGAGCCTACTTCCACTTGGTAGGCAGTAGTTCAGAAAAACACTGATAGGTGGTGCTTCAGCAGTAAGTTACTTGTTCGAACAGAATAAAGGGCCAAACGTTTTATATTCTAAACCTCTTTGTTATTTATTTTCAATATTGGGATATGGAAGGTAATCATGGCTCTTTATTTTATTGATCATGTTAATAATAGAAGGTTTAGGGTAGAAACGAGTGTTTCATATATTTCGTCTGATCATTGGAAATGTGGAAGCAAGTCCAAGTTTAAATAGATTGCTGGAGTGCTAAGCTACCATGCACCCCTTTGTTAAGTGTGTATTCACCCCTATGTGTGTATAATTGCTAATTAATACCAAAATACTAACCTATGGGGCTAACGAACTAACAACACACAATCCGCTTGCCAGAACATGGGAGCAATGAGATAATGTTTACTCATGAGCGAAGCGAGCATACGGCAAAGCAAAAGCCCATTAATCATTAGCTCAATTAAGTAACAAGGTAGTCCTATGTGTAATACAATGAATACAGCTCCGAGCCTATAAATGACTCCATGGAAAATGGGACGGAAAACCCCACTTTTTATGTGTCCAGAACTGCTGGCAAACAAAAGCTCCAGTGTTTTGACTGTGTTTCACTACTGTAACTTGGTTTTGATTACGGTAACTGTTTTTTTTTTTTTCATGACAATGACTATTTGTCATGATGATGACTGAGGGAAACCTAGTTTAAAAAGTTAATTCAAATATAAACACAATTAGACGAGTAGGTAAAATTATAGAACAACACGGGACAACATTATTGATAAGAAAAACAGCTTTTCCTACAATAAATAAGTGTGCTTTCAACAAATTTGAACTTTATTTCCACTGCAAATAAGTCATTCTACTGTTATGGACCCCCTTCCCGACAAACACAGGTGGGAACCTGGGACTTTGGGTGTGCGAAAACAGGACAATACGTGATTATTTAACACTTTTGAGATTTCTAAAAGGCCATAGAACCTATCAAAGCTCTCCAACCTAACATGACAAATTTGGAGATAATTTGTATTTTTCCTAACCATACAAACCTTAGCTATTTACATAGGGTTTACTTTTGGCGTAGCTGAAAGGACGAGCCATTAGAATTTAACGAGGGTGTATTACCCCCGCTAGTTAGCGAGGGGTAGGGGAGTGGTAGCTAGCTACCCCTTCCCCCTCACACACCGGTGAACTGCTTCACTTCACTTAGAGGTAGGACCTGCCTTGGGGGACAGGGCTGGCGGGCAAATATGTGTAAATAGCTAAGGTTTGTATGGTTAGGAAAAATACAAATTATCTCCGAATTTGTCATTTGTTCCATAACCGAAATACAAACCACGCTATTTACATAGGGTGACTTACCCTTAGGAAGGGTGGAAAGTCCCCAGTCTTACTGGCTTTGGCTTACCCAGGGACTCAGAATCCGAGTGAGCAGCACTTGAGAAAAAGAGTCCCTGCACCTCGCAAGTTCTTGCTACGCAAGAAACGTGCGGCCTACATAAGCTGTGTGTGGAGGGAAGAAGTGTGACTTATCCTAGGAAGTCGACCTGAAGTCCTTTAGCTGGAATTCTAGGCTAGGACGTTCCCAATACCACCTCGTCAGGGTATAGGGGACGCGATAGTATTAACTCAATACTAGGAACACAAGGAAGCATGGTTTAACTGCAGAGGTTTGAGGTCAGCTATGCAGAGAACCCAGGATGCTGCTTTCCCCAAGAGAGGGGAGGATGAAGAAAGAAGTAAGGGCCAGACATACTTCTTTCATTCATGAAGACTAAAACCGGATAACAATGCCCTCAACCTTCTGCTACCTGTCCAATAAGGAGCCTGAGGTTAGACCAGCTGTTGTGTAGCCACCACAGGGCCGATAGACGTATCGAGGCTCCAGTGGGTCACGTCCTGCAGGTAGTGGGCTGTGAAGGTCGTTAGACGCTTCCAGACTCCAGTTTGTAGAACCTGCATCACAGAGTAGTTTCCCTTGAAGGCCAGGGACGTTGCGATGTCTCTGACATTGTGTGCCCTAAGGCGACGTGACGGAGGAGGATCTGGATTCAGGGCGTGATGGATGATCCTTTGCGTCCAGGCTGAAAAGGCATTCTTGAAGACCCTCCTCTCCGTCCTCCCTGTGCTCCCAAACAGGGCTTGCACGCGAGGACGAACTGCAGCTGTTCTTTAAGATAACCCTTCCGACTCCTTACTGGGCCTAGTAGGAGAAGGTCTGGGTCATCTGTTACAGAACTGAGACTCGAAATCCTGAAGGATTCGACCGAAGGTCCGGGACTCCCAGATTTTGAGTCTAGTAACCAACTCAGGGACGAACCTGAACGTTACCTCCACCTATCCTCTTGAGTGGGCGACGCCGTACGAGAGACCATGACATTCGCTGACACGCTTGGCCGAGGCCAGAGCGAGCAGGAGCACCGTCTTCCAAGACCGGTGACGATCAGAAGCCTGGCGTAATGGTTCGCAAGGAGATCTCTTAAGAGCCCTAAGAGCCCGAACCATGTTCCAGGAGAAGGTCTCATTTCCGACTGGGGCAGGTAGGTTCGTAGTTACGTATGAGCGAAGAAAGATCCAGCGAGGAGGAAATGTCTATTCCTTTCAGACTGAAGGCCAGGCTAAGGGCTGGGCGATAGGTTTCCACCACCGAGAGCGACAGGAGCATCTCCTCCCGCTGATAGACAATGACTCCGCTATTGCTGGAATAGTGGCATCAAGGGGAGAGGTACCTCTCCCACCACACCAACCACAGAAGATTCTACACTTCGCCTGGCAGACCCCTGCGGAACTTGTTGCGGAACGCCTCTCTCTGTGAGGGGATGCTGGATGGTCTCCAGGCGTGAAGCCGAAGCGATGCTACGGCTTGTGGTAGATGTCGTAGTGTGGTTGTTTGAGTAGCTCGTGTCGTGGGGGAAGCTCTCTCAGGAGTTCCGTCAGGAGATGTAGAAGTTCCGGGAACCACTCTGCATGATGCCACAGAGGAGCTATCAGAGTCATCGACAGGTTAACCGATAGTCTGGTCTTGTTGAGCCCCCTTCTCAACAGACAGAACGGTGGGAAGATGTAGACGTCGATGATAACGGTGGGAAGATGTAGACGTCGATGATAACGGTGGGAAGATGTAGACGTCGATGATAACGGTGGGAAGATGTAGACGTCGATGATAACGGTGGGAAGATGTAGACGTCGATGTTGTCCCACCGTGTAGAAAGGCATCTTGCTAGAGTGCCTCGGGGTCTGGGCCTGGGAGTAGTACAGCGGCAGCTTGAAATTCAAGGTTGTCGCAAACAGGTCCACAAGGTCAGGACCTGTTGGCTACCAAGGGGGGCCAAAGACCACTCGGTACTCTCTATCGGTGAAGTCCTGCTCAGACTGTCGGAGAGCACATTCCTTGGCCGGAATGAAACGAGCCGTGGACTTCGGTTCATCTCAGTATCCCCACTGTAAGATGAGAAAGTTGATATGAAGAGGTACCTCCCTGCTTGCTGAAACGAAAGTCACTACCGTGGAGTTGTCGTCCCCGGAGTGCCTCGGTAGGGTCTGTTGGAAGTGTTAAGGGGCCAGACTACAGCCTTCATTCCTAGCAGATTGATGTGGAGGTACCCTTCTGGTTCTGACCATAAGCCTGATTCAGAATGTGAAACCCCCCCCCCCCTGTTTTGACGAGTCCGAAAACAGCATCAAATGAGGGGGAAGGGCAAGAAGATCTATTCCCCTGCAAAGGTTCCATAGGTCAGCTATCACTGCAGGTCCATTCGTTCCGCAGGTCCCAAAGGGACCAGAATGTCCGGGGAATCGTTGTCTTGATTCCACCGGGACTTGGGCCGCCGACGCAGGGATTTCATCCTCAGGCGGCCGTTGGAACTAGATTGGCCAGGAGGAAAGGTGACCTGGGAGGTGTAACCAAGATTGGGTTGGAAGCTCTCCTCGTCTGAGGAAAGGTTCTGCGATTCTCCTCAGCCTTGCTATCCTGCCATCTGATGGGAAGGCTTGGAGATTGGAGTCCAATATCATGCCTAGATATCCCAGTTGTTGAGATGGGAGCAGAGAAGACTTCCCGAGAATTACCATGATCCCTAGATCTTGGCAAAGTCCCAGAAGCTTGTCTCGGTGTTGAGGAAGGGTCGATTCCGAGACTGCCTGGGATAGCCAGTCCTCCAGAAAGCAAAGGAGACGGAAGCCGCTCCTGTGTGGCCATAAAGATAACAGGGTGAACATTCTGGAGACACCTGAGGTGCTGCGGGGAGGTCGAAAAACACCGAACCCTGAACTGGTATAACTGTTATCTAGGCTGAATTCCAAGTATTTCCTGGAAGACGGATGGATCGGGATCTGGAAATACCCGTCCTTCAGCTCCAGTGTGCACATGAAGAGTTGTGGTCACACTACAAGCCTGATTGGCTCTGCTGTTCCACGCTGAACGAAGTTTGTTTGACAAACTTGATCAGGGTAGAGAGGTCGAGACAGGTCTCCAGACTTCGGACGCTTTCTTACAAGAAAGAGTTGACTGAAGAAGCCGTGGGGGGGAGCCGTCGATGACCTTTTGGAGAGCCTCCTCTAGAGCATGGTCTCGATTCCTGCCCGAAGGGCTAGCCCCTTTGCCGATCCCATGGCATAGGAGCTCGGTGACACTGGATTTGCTGTCAGCGGAAGTAGAGATGTAAAGAACGGGACGCGATTCCTTGGCTGATCACGGAGATCGTGCAGGTATCGGCCCCGGGCTGCTGCCACTTGAGCGCGCAACCTTGGGCATCCCCCCACCGGGGACCCTGCAGAGGGGTCGCCAATCCTAGCGTTTGCGGCCTCGGCCGCTCTCTCAGGATTATTGCTTCCCGCCCTTCTTGCCTCTGACAGGAGGGGGCTGCTGTTTAGACACCTTGTCTTAGCTGCCGGGGCTGGTTCCGATGTCCTAGGCTGACGAGGCTGTTGTTGTTGAGGCGCTGGAGGTTGTGGGGTCTGGATGCAAGCGCCTATGGAGGAGCGAACCGTGATTCGCTTTCTCCATCTCTCAGTTGTCCGTTACCTGTCCTTGGGCTCAAAACAAGGTATTTCCAAGAGTGGAAGAGTGTCTGAGCTTGCCGACATCCATTTGGGACTTCCGAGAGGAACATCTCGGTCACTGCATCTCAATGCTTCAACATAGAGTTTGCCCACAAGTTCGAAACTTGGTGAGCCGGGAAACGAGATGCTCATGCCCGAGAGGAGGAAAGTTTCCCTGACCTTCCTAGAGCTCTCCCTGGACAAAATCTCGGATCGCACCAGGATGCTCAGAGATCCAAGCCAGATAACCAGCCACGAAGTGGCCCGCATGGCACACTTTGCGGCTCTCTTCTGGTTTTAAGATCTTCGAAGATGAGAAAGTCACCAGCTGGGCGGAGAACTTCTCGAGAGAAGAACTCCCAGGGGAGGCCCTTCCACGGAATGGTGGAGAGGAAGGGCTAAAACCAGGTTCCCCATGATCTCGAAGTACCTCCTCTGCTGACGGCTGACAGACGCAGTGTCAGCGACTCCCGCTAGGGGAAAGGGAATCGAACGATCCTGAGGAGTAGAGATGATGGGGATTGCCTGAAAGGAAGAAGGATGTTGCCCAGACCTCTCTGAAGATCCTTCCTTTTCTTGTATGTGCCATGCTCTGCGTTTACGGGGCTTCCCGCCCTAGAAGATCGTGAACTGGAAGTACGCGCCCCAGATGACTCGCCAGGTTGCCCGTGTTACGATAACACGCTTCCCGCTCTACGGGAATAGCGGTCGAAATCACCCTGGCGCTCGCGCGATGGTAAATCGTTGGTTCGCGCGTGGGCGAACGTGGGCGCGCAGGAGCGCGGGCGTGCAGGCGCGTGGGTGCGAGGGCGCGCAGGCGAAAGTGCGCGTGGACGCGCAGGTGAGGGCGAGCGCGGTTGAAAGGACGAGCGCTGGAGGTTGGGAGACCGATGGCATGTAAGCGAGCGATGGCGCGTTGGCAAGGGATAGCGCGTTGGCGAACGATGGCGCGTTGGCGAGCGATGGCGCGTTCGGCGAGCGATGGCTCGCTGGCGGGAATAGTGCTGGAGCTCGAGCGCTGGAAAATCGCTGGTTCGCGCGCGGGCGAACACAGGTTCGCGTGTACGCGGGCGCGTGGGCACGCAGGGGCACGTGGGCGTAAGGGCGAGCGCAGGCAGCCGCGAGACCGATGGCGCGACCTGGCGAGCGATGGCTCGTAGGCGGGCGAAGGCGCGTCGGCAAGCGATGGCGCGTCGGCGAGCGATGGCGCGTGGTTAAGCGATGGCGTGTTTGGCAAGCGATGGCGCGTTGGCAAGCGGTGGCGCGTTGGCGAGCGATGGCGCATAGCGACCGCTCGCGTACAGGAGAGTTAACGCATGGGCGCGTAGGAAACCTACGACGATTGAAGCGTTGGCGTTGAAATCGCTTGTGCGCAGGCGACAAATCGCGCGGGCGCGTAGAGGATCGCTGGTGCGTAAGGAGAGCCCAGGGATGCCTGTGAGCGCCTGTGAGCGCCTGTGCGCTAACTTAGGTATCTCTTGGGCGGCGGTGAAGTAGATGCGCTGAAAGTCCAGAAGAACCTGTGAACGATGGCGCGTATGCGCACATCAGGAAAATGTCCTTGCCTGCGCCCAGATCCGAAGATCATGGGCGTGTGGGCGAACGATGGCGCGCATGCGCATATCAGGAAGGTGGCACAGATGCGAGCTGGCGAGCAGGTCTACGTGGAGTTCAGTGAAGAACAACCCCCCTGCTTGTGCCCAGATCCGGAGATCGTGGGCGCGAGGGCGAACGTTGGCGCGCAATGCGCACATCAGGAAAGGGTGACCAGATGTGCGCTGGCAAGCAGGCGATCGTGGGCGTTCAGGAGACCGTAGGCGCGCATGGCGCGTAGCCGCACAGAAGGACTCAGAAGAGTTGGCGATCAGGTTGATTCAGCAGAAGTCTGGTCCACAGCAGGAGACTTGCGCCTAGATCCGGAGTTCGTGGGCGCGTTGGCGCGCATTGTGCACATCAGGAACAATTGCGAACTACTGCGCGCGAGCGAGCAGTAGAACGAGGTAGCACAGGTAAAAAAACCTGGCACCAAAGGGCTTACTTCCATGTGAGATAAGCCCTTAGCCCCGAAGGGACCGGCGCCCATTTGGAAAACGGGCTGGAGGCGCCCACAGCGCTACTGCGTCCAGGAACGGAGAAGGAAGACAAGAAGATCTGGCAGATGTCGAAGATCGAAGGTCTAAAGAAGCAGCAGCAACAGTCTGTTCTCGTCGAGGAGGATCCTCTGCGGCTAAAAATGAGGACAACCACGGACAGGAGCACCATCATCAGTCCTCCGAAGAGGAGTCTCTGTTAGTGTACTCCCCTGAGGGGGAGAGACACTCGCAGGAGAGACCGTTGGACTCAGCTGCCCCCTCGAAGATGTTCGGGGGGGGGGGGAACTGAGCCTTCAGCAACAACAGCAGTAGGGAGTCCTCCGAAGAGGAGTGTCTATGAGTGTCCTCTCTCGCAAACGAGAAAGAAGAAAACTTCGTAGAAGAGACTGATGAAGGCGCCCCTTAGGGCCGTTGGATCAGCAAGCTGACCATAAAGAGCAACCCTCCGAAGAGGAGCTCCTGCAGTTGCTCGGCCCCTTGAGTGTAGCTGCAAGTGCGACCGCTCAGCACCAAGAGCAAAATCGCACGAACACCATGGTCCGGCCTTGCAACCGCTCAGCCCCTTGAGCATGGTTACAAAAGCGGTAGTTCAGCACCAAGAGTATAACCACCCGAGGACCAGAAAAAAATTAAGGTAGGAAAAGAAACCCTCCTGAAGGGGAAAAACTCATACCTGGGAAGGGAACCTCCCTCGGAAGGGAAGAACCCACCCAAGGAGGCGAACCTCCTGAGCGTTCTTATATGAACTAAGGAGCTGACAGTTGTTACGGGAGATCTTCTAGGAGAAGGAACACGCCCATGACGAAGTCGTAGAGGAGGCGGCAACGGCAGACTCCCCAGGACCCAACAGGACAGCTCTGCTTCGTAGGCACATTAGGCAAACGGAAAAACTATATAGTTAACTGTAAAAATAAACGGATTTTGAGCGAAGCGAAAAATCTATTTTTGGGTGAGATGGCCATGACGTCCTGATGGAAGGTTCCTTTTGGTAGCTTCCTTGGGTATATTAACTACAAGGATATTCCCAGAGAATTAAACCACAGGTTATCACATAATTCTTACTTCTGGTGTGAGTATCCTAAAGGTTTCCCTTTAAGACATCGTATATCAACAGGGGACGCATGTATTAACACGCCACATAGCTATCTGCACCCCATATAGAGTTAACACTTCGATATAGAAAGGTGGAGAATAACTGGGGAGCCGTTCCACAGTTACACTCGTCCGTGGCTACTTTTGGTACTCGAAACGTAAACAAACGGGCGCCATTGTTAAATGACGTCACGTCCGTCCTCATCCTGATGCCAGCTACTTGCTAATCTCCATGATAAAGCAGGACAGGGCGGGGCCTGAAAGGCTGGACTAGAACAGCAGGGAGGGTCCATCAGGACGTCATGGCCATCTCACCCAAAAATAGATTTTTCGCTTCGCTCAAAATCCGTTTTTTGGGCTCAAGCCATGACGTCCTGATGGAAGAGTACCAGAGAATCAATGTATCGTGGAAATTTTCCCCCTATCAGAGTAAGTGCCAAGGGCTTTGAATAGAGGTATGTGATGTGACCTCAGTAGAGGTTCCGTGGGGATCCAGCTTCCCGCCCCCCCCCCCCCCCCCCCCGGCAGAGAAGTCCCAACGGGTTACACCAAAATTCAAAGTGGTCAATGAAGGGCTACTCACCCTGCGGAGAGTTCATGAAGGACTCGGAGACAAGACAGAATGGTCAATATTCGTGTAGGAACATTCTCAACGGTAGATAAGTGATGGTTAGTCACTCTATTCCAAGGTTAGAAAATAATCTGGTCTCGAAGGTATGGCGTAAGTAAGTATTCAATTAGGAATATTACACAGCATGGGTGAGTATATAATACAGACAAAAACATATTATTCTTCTCATTTCAAAGAAAGGGGTAAATGAAACTATGACATTCATGTATTTCATAGTGTAAATAGGAGCGGAGAGAGACGCACAAGTAATAAAATAGACATTTTATTTCACAATTGCAGGTTATAATAGTAATAAATGCAATAAGGGATGTAAAGTTGATTTACAATAATAAATAATGTACATAGAAATTGGAAGACTTCAATCTTGAATCTGAAAGAAATTTCAAATAATTAGAAAGCACAAGTTCCAGAGGAACGTCAGTCTTTAAAAAAGGGAAAAAACACATCATGCCCTAGGCATGTGGCACTCATGTAAAGTCTATGACATTTTCACCTTGTAAAGAACAGTCTATGAGAAACACTAAGTGTCCATAAATCACTATGTATCACACGAGGGTCAACACAGGCACCCGTAGAGTTAAAGTCCCAAGTAACTCACTGTTCTATGCAGAGTTAAACTGCAGGTTTCATAACACTACCTGCGGCTACCACGAAATGTTTGACTTCATGCACTTGCTTCGCGTAGTGCTTGAAGAAAACACGCGAGGATTTCCATCCTGTGAAGCTCTTGAGGCTTCCGAAATCCATACTCTGAAAGAAATTCAGAGAAGATGCGACTTTTCTAGGATCGTGACCTGCGGGTGTACTGTCAAGATCCACTCTGCGAATGAAGTAGGTGATTTTCGCTCTTAGTTGTTTCAGTGACAGGTCGCTACCCGATGTTTCTCCTTTGAAGAGTTGGCCTCCACCAAAGTCTGAAGTTCTTCGAAGATAGACCTTGAGACTCTCTACAGGACAAAGAGAGACATCTTCCTTCAGGGGGCAGATTCTCCAGGGGCCCCATCTCTTGGTGGGTAATTCGTTTTTTGCGAGAAACGTCGGATCAGGGAAGAGAGTAAGTTCTCCTGAGTCTGTAAACAGGATATGACCCTCGTCTCTTGATAATGCCACTATTTCGCTGACTCGAGCTCCCGAGGCGAGAGCAAAAAGGAATGTAACCTTTTGAGTCAGATCCTTGAGAGGGCACGAATCGTTGTACAAGTTAGAGGCAAAATGGAGCACCTTGTCCAGGGACCAGGAGATAGGTTTTGGCGGAGGTGCTGGGCGTAGTCTAGCGCATGCCTTTGGTAGTTTATTGAAGATATCGCTGGACAGATCAATCTGCAAGGCGTACAGTAGTGGTCTAGTCAAAGCCGATTTGCAGGTAGAAATCGTGTTGGCTGCTAAGCCTTGTCCATGAAGGTGAATGAAGAAGGACATGCAAAAATCAATGGTGATTTCCGTAGGATTTTTTGCTTTGACGAACGAGACCCACTTTCTCCAGGATGATTCGTATTGCCGTCGTGTGGATTCGGTCTTGTATTCCTCGAGGAAGTCTAGACTTTTCTTCGAGATCCCAAACCTTTTCTTCGCAGCTAGGGAGAGAAAATCATGAGATGAAGGTCCCTGACTTTCAGTGATGAAGCGAAGACAGTCGACTTCTGTACTTGCTGAGAGAGAACTGGGCCCGGGAGGGGGATCAGCTTGGGCTGCAGCTCCAGGACCAGGGGGTACCAATTGCTCCGGGGCCACTTGGGAGCCACTAGGGCCGCTGTCCCTTTGAAGGTTCTCAGTTTGGAGAGGACTTTCAGCAGAAGGTTGGTGGGAGGGAACAGGTATATCCTGGACCATCTGTTCCAATCCAGTGACATGGCGTCCACTGCTTCTGCCTTGGGGTCCTCGTACGAGGCCACATAACGAGGAAGTTGATTGTTGTCGCTCGTTGCGAAGAGATCGATCTGAAGTTCCGGGACTTGGCGAGAGATGAAGGAGAACGATCTTGCGTCTAGAAACCATTCCGACTCTATCGGGCTTGTCTGAGATAGAGCGTCCGCCGTCACGTTGCGGAATCCTTGTAGGTGAACTGCAGACAGGTGCCATTTCTTCTTTTCTGCCAGTCGGAAGATTGGGAGAAGCACCTGGTTTATCTGGGGCGATCTCGAGCCCTGACGATTGAGACATCTGACTACCACCGAGTTGTCCAGAGTCAGACGAATGTGGATCGAGGGAGGCGGAGAGAGTTTCTTCAGAGTGAGAAGGACCGCCATGGCCTCCAAGATGTTGATGTGAAATGTCTTGAATAGGGGAGACCATGTCCCTTGAGCCTGTTGTTGGTGGGAGTGACCTCCCCAACCCTCCAGCGAAGCGTCCGTGTGGATGTTGAGTGATGGAGGTGGGTGTTGAAGAGGGATGGACCTTTTCAGGGCCTTTGCTTCCGACCACGGCTTTAGGAGTAACCGAAGTCTGTTTGGGAGCCGTCTCTTGAGGTCTCTTCGAGCGATGGATGCAGAACGTCTCCAGACTCCCGCGGCATCCTTTAGCTGTGCACGAAGCACTGGGTTTGTCACAGAGGCGAACTGTAGAGAGCCTAGAACTTGTTCCTGCTGTCGTCTTGAGATCCTTTTGGATTTCAGCAGTTTTTTGACAGACCCTGCTATTTCCTTCCTTTTCTTCTGCGGGATGGAAAGGCGGTGTGACTGAAGATCCCAATGGATTCCCAACCATTGGAACTTCTGAGCTGGAGAGAGGCGAGATTTCTTGGTGTTTATCTTGAATCCCAGGTGTTCTAGGAACTGGGTGACTTTGTTGCAGGATCGTACACAATCTTCGGGCGATGTCGCCCAGACCAGCCAGTCGTCTAGGTAGGCCATCACCTGGACGCCGCGGAGGCGGAGCTGTTGAACGATGGCGTCTGCCAGCTTGGTGAAGATCCGTGGGGCCACGTTGAGCCCGAAGGGCATGGCCCTGAAAGCGTAGCTTTTCTTTTGGAGTCGAAATCCTAGGTAGGAGGAAGCGTGATGGTTCATCGGAACGTGCCAGTAGGCATCCGCCAGGTCTATCGAGACCGTGTAGGACCCTTGAGGCAGAAGGGTCCGGATTTGTTGAAGAGTCAGCATCTTGAACTTCTTGTTCGCTATGAACTTGTTGAGGGGGGATAAGTCTAGAATGACTCTGAGTTTGTCGGAGTCCTTCTTGGGGACGCAAAATAGTCTCCCTTGGAACCTGGTTGACTTTACCCTCCTTATCACCTTCTTGTTCAAGAGTTCTAGGACATATTCTTCCAGGAGGGGGGTTGACTGTTGGAAGAATTGCTGGAAGGTTGGGGGTGGTTGAGTCCAGCTCCAGCCTAGTCCCTTCTTGACGATGCTGTGTGCCCAGGGATCGAAGGTCCAACGATCCTGAAATTGGCGGAGTCTTCCTCCCATCGGAAGCACTTCATTGCTTCTGGCTTCCCGAGGGTTTGCTACCTCGGCCGCTAGCTCCCCTTCCTCCTCTGCCTCTGGAGGAACGGCGAGACGCATCTCTGCCTGAGCCTCTGCTTGAGCCTCTACCTTTGGGACGAAAGGTAGTAGATTGCTGCTCAAATGCAGGGGTGAAGACTGGTGACTGTGACAGGACCGGTTGGGTGACCAGCTGAAAAGTCTGTTGTGGCTGAGCTGCCACTTGGGGAGTAGCGGATCCCGGAAACTGCCGTCTCTGTTGACGTTGCTGGGGTTTTGGCTTCGTGGGTTTCCTCTTAGGTTGAGGGCCGTCGTCCTGAGAGGATTTCCTTTTCTTCGACATGCCCCATTTATGGAGAAGGTTCCTGTTCTCCGTGGCGGCCTTGTCGGTGATCTCTTTCACTAGGGAGGAGGGAAAGAGGTGTTTACCCCAGATGTTGGAGGAAATCAGCCTCCGGGGTTCGTGTCTCACTGTAGCACATGCGAACACGAATTCACGACAGGCTCTGCGAGCCTTAGTGAAGCTGTACAGATCCTTCACGACCGTTGCCAGATGTGTTTTGGCAAGTACCATGTAGAAGTCAGGGACCCTAGTGTCACTGGCCATGACTTCAAGCTGTACCTGGAGGGACATAGATGCGTCAAGCCTTTCCTTCGTATCATGTTCCCTACGAAGGAGGTGATCGTTGAGTTTTGGGAGGTCCTCGATAAACTGACGACCAGCAACGTCAGGCTCTAACTTCCCAACTATGAAGGTTGACTGGACGTCTTTCCAGTGCCTATCATCAGGGGGAGTGGTCAGGGAGAAGGGCCTGCACTCCTCCAGTACAGGGCAAGGTTTCCCTTCTTCCACTGCTTTATGTACCGCAGTGAAGGCCTTTTCAAGAAAGGGGAAGGTCGCATTATCTGGTGCGACGAAGGTCGGGTGCTTCTTGCTAAGCGCCGGCATTTTTGAATTGGTGAATCCCCTACTTTTCACCGCGTTGGCTAGCATAGTCTGGGCCTTCGAGAGATCGAACACTATAACCTCCTTCGGTTCGGTCTCTTCTTTAGAGGCGGGTTCGGACCTGAGTCGGACATAACAGTACGGATAAGCCTCAAAGTTCGGGAAGAACTCCACTTCTTCCAACGCGATCGAGCCGACCTTCTCACTGATCAAGATCTTGCCCATGGTGATCGGCATGTGCTCGGCATACCTCCATGGGTTAGTATCCGAGCAGGCAGGGAGGTCCTTAACCGAAATCTTTTTCGGTTGCTTAGAACTTCCGATGTTAGACTTGAAAAACTCATGAGTCTCACGAAGTTTCTTATCCATGAGAGCTTCAAGCATCTTGAAGATCTCTTGAGTGCTAGATGGGATGGGGTCCGGGGTAGCGGATGTAGAAGGAAGTGATTCCTCAGTCGGTGTAGGAGTTGGTGCAGGGGTAGAAGCGGGGGCGACCTCATGCTCCGAATCAGGGTATTCCACCTGATCTTCCTCATAGTCAAGCTCCTCGCCCATGAGGTTTCTCTCCGTATTCTCCGACACTTCCGACATACGTTCCACGTTGTCGGAATCTAAACGGCACTCGTGCATGGACTGGGCCATGACCACATCAGGTTCCACCACTATCTGGACGGTGGGAATCTGATCACTAGGGACCACTGAATCTTTTGATGCCTTTGGGAATAGCAAGGCCCTCAAATCTTCGGTAGTGAGATACGGTCTGGTGGCGTTCTTCTGGAAGCCACGCACCCACTTGCGTAGCTTCTCTCGAGCGTTGTCCCTTACCTCCGCTGAAGGAGGATCATTGAACGCTTCAACCAGAAGACTCTTGCAGACTGAACAGTGCTGCGGTCCCAATATTTCAGGTCGCCTTTCTTGGCGGCGCAGGGGGCTTGGGTCCGACACGCCTTGTGCCCGTAGAAGTCCGGGCGCTTCACTCCACAGAAGTTGTGGTCACACTTCACATACTCCTCCTGTAAAAGAAAGAGATCATGAGTGTATGGAAGGCATAAGAATGACTTACATTACTCTAAAGTTAAATTTCTTAGGTAATTAAACTTTTACTTAACATTAAATAATTCATGAAAATTATAATGTTGAAGAGAGGAGCGGGAAAGGGAAGTAGATAGACACATACTTGTGGATCCCGCTCAGTTGGTTACCGAAACCTTATCAATAGGCAATCTCATTTGTGACCGAAGGACACAAAGCGGAAATCCTCACGGATCCCCGTGGTGGGTAGAAGCAAAGTTCTAGCTGAGATTGTCTGTGGGGTGTATCAGGGACTGAGACCATTCAGGCCCTTGGGTTAAAGGGGTAGTAGGAGACCCCGTATAGATTTAGGTTCCGGCAACCAACCGTGCTAAGACACACAGAGTATGCTGAAAATTTGTGATATGCAAGAAGACAGCACAGCACTAGTAGAATGGTAAGACAATACCCATCTATCGGAGTGGCTAAGCCATCTGGCTGCAGTGTAGGGTTGTCGGCATGTAGTCGACAGATAGTAGAAGGGGTGCAAGTCCCTTGGTGCTTCCGGAGGGCGCCGGCAGATCGGCGGACCACCGCAGGCCGCCCCAGCAGGGTGTAAGGCATTAAGGCAGACACATGAAGGATCTAAGCATAATACCGACTTGGCGGCCGCCGGCACAGCGGTGGCACGCCGGCGGGAGGCGGGGGCTCCGGCAGCCGAAGGCTGACAGCTTGGTGATCAGTTCATCAGGTGAGATGGAATATGCTAGGATACCCAGACCGACGGCAATCCATGCCGGCACGCCGGAGGCCGGACAACCGAAACTAGGTAATAGAGGGGTGGGCCATTGGCTGTATGCCGATGAAAGGCGGCAGCCCTCCGGCACACGGAAGGCTGGTGACTTAGGGGAGGGAGGGTATCTTATGAGTGTGTCACCAAAGGAAGGGCGGTATCGCCGGCAGTAGAGGCGGAAAGGGACCAGCACCAGGATAGATAGAGAGACAGATAAGGAGGGATTGGAGGGGTAAGATCGCATACCCCTCTGGCATCCCACCTGAGGGAGTGTGCCCATGATAGGAGAAGGGCCTATCATCCAATGGCCGGGGGCCGGCAGTCGGCCGGGTGCCAGGATAACCCAAGGGAGGGTTAGGGTACACTCAAGAGGGGGGAACCCCTGTTGGACAAGACGCAGCCAGTGGCTAACCCCATAGGACGCTATGAAGGGTATATGTACCAGAGCGGCCTGCTGAACAGGAGATCAAGATGGCCCTATCACTCCACCCTAAGGAGGAGTTGTAGGACTGGGGACAGATATGTATAGGCTAGCCTATGTATAGGCTAGCCTACACCAAGGGATAGATGGGGAGGGGGAAGAAGAGGGGGTCTTCCATAGGGGAGGCTCTGTACAACAACGGCCACCAAGGAAAGGGAGGACGCTCCCTAGCCTAGAGTAGGTAACCAGAATGAGAACGGTGCAGGAGTACCGTCTCAAGCTATAGTAGTACTGAACTAGCCCCCCCCCCCCCCCCCCCGAGGGCCTAACCTAGATAAGGAGTGTTAAATCTCAGGCTAGGTAGGCTGAAAGACACATCGCAAGTTGCCTGGAAGCGTAAGTAACCTAACCATAAGCAACTGAGGAAGGACAGGGCCGTTCCTCTTTCTCGGTTGCGACCCTAAGGGGGGATCATTCCCTTAGGGTAGACCGAGAAGCGATAATTACTCTGATTATGGACATGATTCCCCTATGTAGAAGGGGGAGCATGGCCACACAGAGGGAATGCCCGTAGGCAGGGGATGGAGGGAGCATATAGGGGATCCTACATTTAGGTTAGGTTAGAAAGGTACGCAATCAAACCGGTCCCCTATATGGTCCCTGAAGGCGAAAAACACTTGCATCACAGTAAACAGTATGATAACTAATGCCACTATCTTCATAACTTAACTTAGGATCACTGGAATATATCATGCATGAACACTGGTGCTAGGCAATCTGGCCTAGGGGCTAAGCTAGCAAGCTAGTATGGGGTCAGGCGATGACCGAATAATAGAGCGTTAAAACACGATATATGAAGTTCCTAGCTATGAAGACTAAATAACTAACAATATCGATTAGTTAAGAGGCCGGAATAAGCTGTTCTGACTAGCTTAATAAGGCATGCAAGAGAACAGCGACGCCATAAAATGGCGTGTCCGGTAGCAGCACAGCTCCGCCACAAAACACGAAATATTACGAAAAGTATAAGTTACTTTACGGGCAGAGCTTATTTAAACAATACTGGGACCTGGTACTCAACTTTCCAGAAGAAGGCGAGGCCGAAGGTAGCGACATAACGAAGATGCAAGCCGATAAAAAACGCACAAGGGGAAAATCCGTCTTTGCAAGGTAGCTACAAGAAGAAGGATGAGGACGGACGTGACGTCATTTAACAATGGCGCCCGTTTGTATACATTTCGAGTACCAAAAGTAGCCACGGACGAGTGTAACTGTGGAACGGCTCCCCAGTTATTCTCCACCTTTCCATATCGAAGTGTTAACTCTATATGGGGTGCAGATAGCTCTGTGGCGTGTTAATACATGCGTCCCCTGTTGATACTGTATACGATGTCTTAAAGGGAAACCTTTAGGATACTCGCACCAGAAGTAAGAATTCTGTGATAACCTGTGGTTTAATTCTCTGGGAATATCATTGTAGTTAATATACCCAAGGAAGCTACCAAAAGGAACCTTCCATCAGGACGTCATGGCTTGAGCCCAAAAAAACAATTAGTTAACATTAATTCCCCCGGGGGAACCCCGAAGAGGAACCCCCGCGGGAGAAGAATAATAAGAATTACACACAGGAATGCGCCCTCCTTCCCCACTGCCATTCACGGGAAGGGGGAGGGAAGGCGGAGAACGGTAACAAAACAGAATTAAAACAATTATAAATATGTAATTCAACTAAGAATGTTACTAATCGTAAGAACGAATGAACCCCGAAGGAAAGCGTTCTACACAGAAGCTGAAAAGTTAACAAATGCAATTAGATTTAAAAAAAAAATTATTGAGACAAAATATACGGAAGCAATTCAACCCGCAACGGGAAGGAAGCTACCGTAATACGTAATAATAATAAAAGGGTGAACGAACTCAAGGAGAGAGAGAGAGACCGTAGTCAAACAAAACTCCCAAGTTCCCCGTAGGGAAGGAGGAACAGTGGAGAAACATATTAGTAAGTAGAGTCCAGCGATTACGATTCCCCACAGCGCCCGCCGAAGGGAGACCGAAGGACCAAGGGAGAGATCCCGACCCATGAAAAGTCACCGTAGTGGCCTGAGACCACACGGAGAAGTTGTTGTACAATGAGTGGACTTCCTACACACACACACACACACAGCACAAACACTGAAAAGGAAACTTACTGAATTTCTATACTCAAATATATACATAAACATAAGAATGTTTACATATATATTAAGTATAAGAAAAGTAAGTAATTAGTAAGACAAAGCATTAATGGCTGCCATGCGAGGATGGGACAGAGACGTCTGTTAATTGTCCGAGCCAAAAGTGAAGTGAAGCAGTTCACCGGTGTGTGAGGGGGGAGGGGTAGCTAGCTACCACTCCCCTTACCCCCCCCCACCCCGCTAACTAGCGCGGGGGTAATACACCCTCGTTAAATTCTAATGGCTCGTCCTTTCAGCTACGCCGAAAGTAAACCCTATGTAAATAGCGTGGTTTGTATTTCGGTTACGGAACAACTAGTAGTTCCCAGGTCAAAGCCTGGCGGGGGGGGGGGGGGGGGGGGGAAGACCCCCAGGATCCCCCTTCTATGGTCACAAAGTAAAAGTAAATCACAAATAAATCCTTACATTATGATAAAGTACATTACAAATAAATCCTTACCAGAATCGTACTTGGGACACTTTAACCTTTGAGGGATAAAACAATGAGCTTTTAAAAAATTATTCACTACACCAGGAGTACCATGATACTTGCCGCGAAAATTGGCTATAGCATCAAAATAGCCATAATGGCAGCCATTACCTTTTGTTACGTTGGGCTCCATAATACACACCCAACACGTAATTACGCTACATAGGAACTGCAGATTTGTCCTAAGGAAATGGGGTCACAGAACTGCCCACATCACACTCAAGCATACATACATGGAAGGAGGGCTTGTGCACAGGAAGTATAAAGTCGTTATCGCACAACAAACTATGCACAAACGCACAAACAGGAGCAGATAAGTATGACTTGTAGGATGTAGACAAAAGTGAAATAAATATTTCAGTGATAGAGGATCCTGTGCATTTTTTCATGGATTTATTACGAGTCCCAGAGAATAATGAATAGAGAAGAAAAGATCAATTTTAACGTTATTTATCCATTCGCCAGTAAATTTTCCCCGGTAATTCTATACAATAGCTCCGTGAGCAAGTTATCAAATTTAAGTACTTCCACTAAAAAGAGGAAGTCCAAGGTTTCATTTGATACATAAATCTAAGTGGCGCTAGGTCTAGAAGTGGTTTACAAATCAAAATTAAATTTGTCCCACCTGAAAAAAATTAAGTCCCACGACTTCATAACTCTTAAATTCCTCTTCAGACTGAGCTCTCGTTTGCTCATTTGTACGTTAAAAACATAGATTAAGTCATTATTACATCACCCACTATATGTCATAGCATTTAATCAATGATGATTATTCCCATTTTATTTCGGACCAGCATTTTAACGAAACTAGAATGACATGACTTGAATACCCAATCAGGTGACAGTTTTACTAGGAAACTGAACACTTTTCGACACTTTTCACACGATTTCCACAGCTAATTTTTCAGTCTTTTGAGAGCCATGGAGGTGTATGAAACTTCAACTTCTGATGCAGTTTCTCATTTACCATCTACTTTGATTTCAATTTCTGTGGATTTTCTCTCAAGTTCTTGTTTAATTGTTATTTTAATTATAAAGATTTTGTTTTGCATTATTGTGGTAACCGCGAAAGAATAATAAAGCACTGCCAAGATTATGGTGTTATTAAAAGTGAAAGTGACACTATTTGCCCGCCCTGTGATTCTAAGGGCCAAATTGATATTAACAGAAAAGCATTTCAGTGTGACAGATGACATGTTGTATTGAAAACATGAAGAAAGAGAAAAAAGGTGTAGTTTTACGTATCCATTTTTAAGGAAACTTTGTTTGAAAAGTCTCATTTAGATATAGAATCTAATTTTTTACTAGCATATAATTATATAGGTGTTAAATTTAGTTATACATTTGTTGAAAATGAATTGAAAATTTCTCACAAAACTATAAATGATTAGTGCTCATTCATTCATGAGGTTATTGTGCATTGGGTATCGAGTCAGAAAGGTGCAGTTCACATTTACCCTCCACCCTAAATAAGTACACAAAGGGTTTTAGGCTGTCTTATATTTGATAAAGCTGTATAAGGGGGGGTCACAGCAGCACCCCTAGGTAAGGATACGGCTAATAGGTAAGGTTAGGTTAGGTTAGGTAAGGTAAGGTAAGGTAAGGTTTGGTTAGGTTGTGTTAGGTTAGGTAGTTTGTTTAGGTTAGCTCGTGGCTTTGTTTATTGCTAATTGTATATGTGCCATTACTCGTATGTTAAAACAGATTCTTTAATTAATTCCCCACCCAAAAACCCTGGTTTCCCACAGGGGGTTCCAAAGATTGGAAAGGTTAACAAATAGGGTAATAATACTGTTCCTCCTCAAAAAAAACAGGTCAGCTTTACATAACACGGTAAATATATGATATTTTAACTACTAGCGAAACTGGAATTCGCTACATGAAATGGACGTGTGCTGGCTAGTTTGGTATTTTTTTCTGTATGTTTAATAGGGGCTGGGGCATAATAACTTGTGCATCAGTCGATTAAAATGTGAAGTATTTTTTTCAATCTAAGTCCATTGTTTACATCTGAGAGACTGAAGGGGGCTTATTGCGCATGCCTGGTTCCCATCATTTTGGGAAACTTTCTGTGCATTTACAATGACATATTTGTCAGGTGGTCTTTTTAAAACCAATTACCAGCTTCCAAGTAGTTATTCATAAGTTTCCGGATGTTCTTCTACATCAGCTATTTTTTTTCCACCATCCCCTTCAGATTCAACTTAAAGACGTCCCCAAGGGAGGTACATCAATCTATTTTGAAATTTAGTGTAATTTCATTTATGTCGGCAATTGATTATGATGAAAATGCTCTCCGTTCAGTGTAAAGCTATTGTTACTCATGTGAAATTAAAAAATAACCGAAGTAAAGCCACAAAGGTCTGATTCTGACTTAATTTTTCGGGAACACCGCTACATTTCTACTGCAAAGTATCTGTGAAGATTGCAAAAAAAAAGAAAAAGAAAAAAAAAAAAAAAAAAAAGATGTTGGTGTCAATCATAAGGTAAAGATTTATTTGTGATTTACCTCATCATAACGTAAGGATTTCTTTGTGATTTACTTTTAGTTTGTGACTTAGGAAGGAGGTCTGACTACCGGTTGTGACCTGGGAAGGGGGGTCCGGGGGGATTGCCTCCTGCTAGTGGTTGTGACCTGGGAAAGGGGGTCTAGGGGGCTTGGCCCTAAGCTAGGGGTTCTGACCTGGGAAGGGGGGTCCGGGGGGCTTGCCCCAGCTAGGGGTTGTAACCTGGGAAGGGGGTCTTAGGGGCTTGCCCCTCCCTAGGGGTTGTGACCTGGGAAACTACTAGGTTAGGTTAGGTGGGTTTGTTAGGTTCTGTACCCTTTTACAAATCTCAAAAAGTGTCAAATAATCACATGGCCTATTGTTAGCCACTTACATGAACCCTTTATTTTTCCAACTGGGTATCTTGTGCTTATTTTGCATTTCTGACCATTTTTCTTGCTGCAAATCACACATTTATGACATTTCCCCACCCAAACAACCCCGGTTTCCCACTGGGGTCCCCCATAATTGTCTTTATATAAGGGGGTCCAAAAACTCATGAATGGGTGGTTTGCCCCAATAATGATGGTCAGAAATGCATAAAACACAAGATAGCGAGTAGGAAAAATATATGGTTCATGTATTTGGCTAGAAATTAAAGTATCATATATCTACCGATAAAACACCAAGTAATTCATCAGAAAAAAAATTTTTGTAGCAAAATTATTAGTGGCACAGCTATTGTATAGAATTATCTTTTCTCCACCCAACACCCCCGATTCCCACTGGGTGGCCTCCATTACCGTTGGATATATTAGGGTATATCTTAATAACGACTTATTTGCAATGGAAATAAAGTCCATTTTTGAAGAAAACAGGAGTTTTACTAGATATGACCCCATTTCTTTATTAGTAAAGTTTGGCCTGTGTTATTCTATAATAATTGCGACAAGGACACTAAGTTTCAAGATGTTTCAAACGTAACTGATGAAGATAAGGAATCTAGCGCAAAGGCATAGCTTTTCAGTTATGGTAGTTGACCCACGATAACTCAATAACTATGGCTTTCCGCTATTAATCATTATTAAAAACGTTCAAAATATCACAAATTCCTTTACAACACAGTCTTATTTTCTACAAACCATTTATTGCAGCATTCTATAATTTTACCCACAACTTTAGGCTACTCACTAAATAGGTATATGTTCAAGAACTTCAGTACCTTGTTATAGGTCTGCAAGCTCTACTAAATCTTGTTATTGTATATACTGTAAAGTTTTACTTATATTTTGCTACTTACGGACTATTTCCTTTGAAATATGTCATGTGTGTTGCCTGCTTTGTCTATGGGAAATTCATTTGGAAGATGGCTGACCATGCGAGACTGTATGGAAACTTGGAAATGATGAACTCTTCATGATAAATGTAATCCATATAAAGACACAATAACACAGTCACACTTGACTTTTCCGACGAACATCACTTTCTTTACCATGTTCAGTATTAATAGGCATGACATGGACTTTGGACTGCACGAGAGCATAAACACAACAATGACAACATCAATGTGGCCAAATTTGCCTCGTAGCGTACCCCTGCTTCTAATAAGATAAGGATACTTTTGGTGGGATTTGGAATATAAAGCTTTCAAATTTATTCCAAATCTAGTGAATCTTAGTTAATAAAGGCAATCCAATTGGTCGTTAATTGGGCATGTTAAAAGTTTCAAAGGGAAACTGACTAACTTATGTGCAGATAAATACAACATCTTGCTACAACAACAAACAAAAATCATAAATGAATCCATTATTATTATTATTATTATTATTATTATTATTATTGTTGTTGTTGTTGTTGTTGTTGTGAAGAATTTTCTTCACTCTTCTTCTTCCTTTCTTATTTTTGGCTCTCTCCTAATAATACTGTAGCTCCCCCTTAAACGTTCTCTCCTACATCAAGTTTTCTTTACCAAAATATCGGGGGTACTATTTTAAATCAACTAAACTTGTCAATAGTAGCGTACGCCATGCTCGTTACCTCACAGCGTAGATACGCACAGCAAAGACCTTATCCCGGCGTATGTTGGTTCTTTCCTCAAACTAATTGGGTTGAGATAAATATTAAACTGATTTTAATATACAGCAATCTTAATACTGCTGAATTGAAAGCAGCTTTTATTTCTCAGTACCAATTAAGGTCTGTTAATTTTAAGATGTATGCCCATCGCACCAGCCCATTGCTTATTTCTCATTTTAACTATTAATTTTTAGCAATTCAGAATAGGTAGGATTGTTTTATATATAAACTACCTTAGAACAGCAAGATTTCTCTGAGTATTTTGTACAAAACCCTGCCTTTTATGCACTCCTTGCAACAATATATTGCCTTGTCTTAAAGTCCCGATATGGCACCTCAATTGGGTTACCGTGCGCATCATGACCCTCACCTGTCTAGAAAGGTGAAGCCAAGTGAACCCTCTCAACCTTAACCTCAGCCCATTCGTCCGGAAGCAGTTGTGGCCGTCTGACCTACATGGCTTACTGGCCAGTGAGTGAATCTGCACCTCTGGCTCACCCCCCCCCCCCCCCCCTTTCCCAAACCTCGGCTCAGTACTCACACGAGGTCCTACGGCTGGAGATAGAGAGAGTACAAGCCTGAGAGACTCTCCAACCACAAGTGAGGATTCTTGGGGTGAGCCAGTAAAGAGTGCAAAGTGCAACGATCCGGTCAACAGCCATTTGAGGACAAAGATTGTCTTCCAAGGAGTGCAGGTACAAAACGTGGCCACTTAGTTTTCCCCCATTTTTTAGCTTAGACTAATTTTAACTTGATTAGGTTAACTGGCTATTACATAATTCGGGTTGCGTGCGGTAGGATTGTGTGTACTGTTTTTACATATTTTGTTTTTTGAGACTAACATAGTCTCTGGGTCACATGGGCCACGTGTCTAACCCAATTTCCATTATTAATTATTGCAGAAGACTACGAGTCTAATCAATCATATTTTTTATTAATTTGTATTCCTTTTTTCATACCATTTTGTGATGTTCGTTAATTTTAATGTAAATTTGTATAATAAATTAAGATTAGGTTAATTAAACCTTGTTGCATTTTTACTCCCTCATTTATTTCAATGTGCCTATTATGAATATTTGATCACACGACAGAATACCCGATATTTGAAAGGAGTAAGCCTAAGTAAGTCATAAGTGAATCAGCGAGGAACTTTGTATTAATCTATCTGCTTCGAATTTTTTTTCTTGTCTTTAATGACTTATCGTAAGATTCCTGTCCAGCATCTCACTGGGGTCACTGGGATGGAGCCGAAACAGAGCATAAGAGTGCAGATGACTATAGACCTGACAAAGCTAAAGTAGGCCATTACATTACTTTTATTTTCACATGTGGAGTTCTCCAGCCTCTGGACAGTACAGTTACTACATTTGCATTTAAGAGTGAGGGTTAGTAAACTACGTCAGTAAAGTTCTTAGCAGGGTGTTTGTGCCCTGAGTGTAAGTGCTCCTTATCCTCCCCTTTTGATCTTTGAGTAACTGACGTAGGGAGACTTTCCTGGACTAACTAAATTCCCACTCAAACGTTTAAATAATTATGAAAATATTCTCCACAATTATTATTATTATCATTATTGTTATTATCATTACTATTATTATTATTATTATTATCATTATCATTATGAAAAAATTTTCTTCACTCTTCTTCCTTTCTCTCCTGCATTAAGTTTCTTTACCAAAACATCGGGAACACTATTTTAAACTAACTAAACTTGCTGGCAATAGCGTATGCCATGTTTGTGACATCACTGCATAAACACGCACAGCTAAAGCCTTACGCCAGCGTACGGTGGTTCTTTCCTCAAACTACGTGTGTCGAGATAGATTATTAAACTGGTTTTGAGTATAATTTTAATACTGCTGACTTGAATACAGCTTTTATCTCTCTGTACTAATTCAAGTCTGTTAATTTTAAGATGTATCCCCATCGCACCAGCCCATTGCTAATTTCATATTTAAACTCTTAATATTTAGCAAGCTAGAATAGGTAGGATTATTGTATACAACGGATTTTGAGCGAAGCGAAAAATCTATTTTTGGGTGAGATAGCCATGTCGTCCTGATGGAAGTTCCTATAGGGTAGCTTCCTAGGGTATATTACAACTACGGTGATATTCCCAGAGAATTTACCTTAAGGTACCAGAATTCTAACTCCTGGAGCGAGTATCCCTCGTGAAAGGGATATCGCGACATATCAGAGGACGTATTCTAGACACGTCACATGGCAATCTACGACCTGAACAGAGATTCGTCTCGTAGGAGGGAGATTGACGAGATACGAATTCGGGAAAGAAAAAGGGGAGCCGCTCCCAAGGCTTCCCTATCCCCCGATTCGTATGCGTGCCTGGCGCCAATCCTGGCGCCATCTGTATTCCTTGTAGCGTACACGAGGTGCTACAGATACTGTATGTAGGGAGGGGTCCTACAGCCCTTTCTTAGAAAGGCAAGGGCGGGTCCATCAGGACGACATGGCTATCTCACCCAAAAATAGATTTTTCGCTTCGCTCAAAATCCGTTTTTTGGGCTCAAGCCATGTCGTCCTGATGGAAGTGTACCAGAGCATTACTGTATCTGTGGATTCTCAGAACGTGCCGTACTCCCCGGAGATATTTATTCCCGGTCGACTAGACCTAGAGACCTAAGATGTTACCGTTATACATCTTTTCAACTAACTATAAACTATGTTAGAGCTTCCTGCCCCCTACAGGGAAGAGTCCTACTAGACTCTGGAAAGTCTCGAAGAGTACATATATCTATGTATGAATACCAGGCAAGCTAATATAGTGGTCTCGCCCTATATTAAGTAAAGCATAGTTTGTATAGAACCACTGCGTCAATATATTGACCAGTAATCCGCACAATACTTGTATTGGACAAAGGTTTATATCCGCATAGGAAGAAACTAATAAAACCGCCCTCGTCCCTTTATGGGACGGAGTCCTCCCATTAGGGGACTTACATAAACCAATGCAACATAGCTTGCAAAACAGAACAATTCTATCAGAATTATCCCAGATAAGATACATAGAATTAAAATGCTCAATTATACCAATAAATTGACACAGGTGAAAGAGACGCAAGGTTCTCAAGAACAAGTTTATTGACAGATAATAAACAGACAGGTTAACAACAAATATATATATTTATATAAAAGAGGGTAACCCAAAACTTTAAGCATAAGTATGATAGTAAACAGAACTTGTTTATCTGAAAGAAAAACCATTAAACACCACTTTAATGAGATACCAAGGTATCAAGTCATAAAAAAATCTGTATTACAAATCAATCACATTAGCGTTAGAAACGCTTGGCACACATGTCTGAACTTATGCAAGGTTCACCTTTGAAAGAAGGAACAGTCTATATGGGCACTTGGTGCCCTTATTTAGTTTGTAGTACAGTATGTACCTACACACTCACCCTGGACTTAATCGTCCCAATTAAGACCACTGTTCCTCGCAGAGTTAAACAGTAGGGTTAACTACACGACCCACTGCTACCACAGATCTCTTAAGTTCCTCTACTTGCTTCGCATAGTGGCGAAAGAACACCCTGGAAGACTTCCAGCCCGTGTATGAACGGAGATGTTCAAAATCCATACAATTAAAGAAATTTAGGGATGAGGCAACTTTCCTCGGATCGTGACCTGCGGGTGTACTGTAAGGATCCGCTCTGCGAATAAAATATGTCATTTTCGCTCTGAGTTGATTCAGAGATAAATTTGAGCCTGATGTTTCTCCCCTGAATAGTTGACTACCCTTGAAGTCTGAAGTTCTACGAAGATAGACCTTTAGGCATTCTACTGGACATAGAGATGCATCTTCTTTCAGAGGGCAGATTCTCCAGGGACCCCACCTGTTGGTGGGTAACTCATTCTTGGCGAGAAACGTAGGATCCGGAAACAGGTTCAGCTCCCCCCCATCCAGGAACTGAACACGACCTGCCTCTCTCGAGAGGGCTACGATCTCACTAACCCTGGCCCCGGACGCGAGTGCAAATAGGAAAATAACTTTTTGCGTCAAATCCTTTAACGCACATTCTTCATTGCTCAACAAGGAGGCGAAATGAAGAACTTTGTCTAAAGACCATGAGATGGGCTTTGGAGGCGCTGAAGGTCTGAGCCTAGCGCAGGCTTTCGGAACTTTATTAAAGATCTCGTTACCTAGGTCGATCTGGAAGGCAAATAAAATGGGTCTCATCAAAGCCGATTTACACACTGAAATCGTGTTAGCTGCCAATCCTTGGCCATGGAGGTGGATGAAGAAAGATAAGCAGAAATCTGTTGAGATCTCCTGCGGATTCTTTGCCTTTACAAAGGCCACCCATTTTCTCCAAGATGACTCATATTGCCTTCTAGTCGATTTGCACTTGTATTCCTCTAGGAAGTCTATGCTGGCTTTCGAAATCCCGAAGCGCTTTCTCACCGCTAGGGCAAGAAAATCATGAGCTGCAGGGTCTGGGTTTTCTGTAATGAAGCGCAGACAGTCGACTTCTGGACTCGCTGGGTCAGAACTGGATGTGGTAGCGGCACGAACTTCATCTGTAGTTCCAACGCCAAGGGGAACCACATACTGTTCGCCCACTTGTGGGCCACTATTGCCGCTACCCCCTTGAAGGATCTCAGTTTGTTGAGGACCCTCAACAGAAGGTTGTGAGGAGGGAACAGATAAATCCTGGACCATCTGTTCCAGTCGAGGGACATTGCGTCCACTGCTTCCGCTAAGGGGTCCTCGTACGGGGACACGTACAGGGGCAACTTCTTGTTGTCTTTCATCGCAAAGAGGTCTATCTGCAGTTCTGGGACTTGATTCAGAATGAAGGAAAATGATCCTGCGTCTAAGGACCATTCCGACTCTATCGGTGTGAACCTGGATAGAGCGTCCGCTGTCACATTGCGGACTCCTTGAAGGTGAACTGCCGACAGGTACCACTTCTTCTTTTCCGCCAATCGGAAAATGGCTAACATCACTTGGTTGAGAGGTGGTGACCTCGACCCTTGTCGATTCAAGCATCTCACAACCACCTCGCTGTCTGTCACCAATCTTATGTGGATCGAGTGACGCGGGGAGACTTTCTTTAAGGTAAGGAGCACTGCCATAGCTTCTAGAAAGTTTATATGAAAGGTCCTGAATAGCTTGGACCAAGTCCCCTGGACTTTTTTCCGATGAGAGTGACCTCCCCATCCCTCCTTTGAGGCGTCTGAGTGAATCGTCATCGACGGGGGATGTGGCTGAAGAAGAACCGACTTCTTTAGATGTCTGGCTTGGGACCAAGGTCTGAGAAGAGTACGTAGCCGAGGCGGCACTGGTCTTCTCAGGTCTCTTCGCGCGTTTGATGCATACCTTCTCCAAACTCCGGTTGCATCCTTTAGCTGTGCTCTTAGCACTGGGTCTGTCACTGAAGCAAACTGGAGAGAGCCTAGTACCCTCTCCTGTTCGCGTCTTGATATCCTTTCGGAATCTAGAAGTCTCTTGACAGAGCCCGCTATCTCCTTCCTTTTCTTCATTGGGATGGAGAAACTGTGTGACAAAAGGTCCCAGTGGATTCCCAGCCACTGGAACTTTTGGGATGGAGAAAGTCGAGACTTTTTCTTGTTGATCTTGAAGCCTAGGTACTCTAGGAACTGGATCACCTGACTGGAAGCTTGCAAGCATTCGTTCTCGGATGCTGCCCACACCAGCCAGTCGTCCAGGTAGGCTACTACCTGAATTCCCTTTAGGCGTAATTGTTTGAGAGCTGCGCTCGCAAGCTTCGTGAAAATCCTTGGGGCTATGTTTAGCCCGAATGGCATGGCTCTGAAGGCGTACAGTTTCCGTTGTAGCCTGAACCCTAGGTAGGGGGAGAGTCGACGGCTGATTGGAATGTGCCAATAGGCGTCTGACAAGTCTATAGAGACTGAGTATGCCCTCTTGGGCAGTAAGGTCCTTATGTGTTGCAGTGTTAGCATCTTGAATTTGCAATTCACTATGAACTTGTTGAGTGGTGACAAGTCCAGAATGACTCTGAGCTTTTCCGAGTCTTTCTTGGGAACACAAAACAGCCTCCCTTGGAATTTGATGGACTTCACCTTTCGGATCACATTTTTCTCCAACAGTTCTTGAACGTACTCCTCCAAAATGGGGGTGGAGTGTTGGAAAAACCGAAGGCATGGGGGTGGAGTGCTGTACCAGCTCCAACCCAGTCCATTCTTGAGTAGGCTTTGGGCCCAGGGATCGAAGGTCCAGCGATCCCAAAATTTCATCAGTCTCCCTCCTACCGGTATCATTTCACTTGGACTGCCGTCCTGAGGTCTTGCCTCCCTGACCACGACCGCCTCTGAATCCCCTTCCCCTTGAGGGGCGCCTAGACGAGCCTCTGGCTGCTCCTCTAGGTTTTGCACGAAAGGAAGAAGACTGTCCTTCGAACGTTGGGGCGAATGTGGTTGACTGACCTGGCACCGCCTGGGGTACCCACTGAAAGGCAGTCGGGGTTTGTGCCACCATCTGGGGCACTGGAGGCAAAGGCAATTGCAGTTGCTGTTGCTGTCTATAAGGCTTGGCTGGCCGAAATGGTAGCCTAGTCTTCATATTCTTCCTCTTTGGTTGAGGACCCTCATCCGGGGAAGATTTTCTTTTGATAGCCAGGCCCCACTTCTGGAGAAGGTTTCTATTCTCCACGGCGGCCTTATCAACAACCTCTTTGACCACATCGGTAGGGAAAAGGTCTTTTCCCCAAATGTTGGAGGAGATTAACTTCCTTGGCTCGTGTCTCACCGAAGCCCCGGTGAACACGAACTCCCTGCAAGCTCTCCTTGCCTTGACGAAGCTATAAAGGTCCTTCGTCACTGTGGCTAGGTGAGACTTAGCCACTACCATGAACATTTCATGGACCTTGGGGTCACTTGCCATCGTCTCGAGAGTAGTCTGATGAGACATTGAGGCAGCCAGTCTTTCTTTTGTCTCGAACTCTCTTCGTAAAAGAGATTCGGACAGCTTGGGGAGGTCCTCGCCGAATTGCCGTCCGGCAATATCAGCCTCCAACTTTCCCACTGAGAATGTCAGATGGACATCCTTCCAGTCTTTGTGGTCCATAGGTAGAGCCAGCGACAAGGGTTTACACTCCTCCAGGGAGGGGCAAGGCTTGCCGGCCTCGACTGCCTTTAGGACAGCCGCAAACCCTTTCTGTAAAAAGGGGAAGGCTCTATCAGGAGAGGACACAAACGAAGGGAGCTTCTTGCTCAATGCAGCTACCTTCGAATTCGAGAAGCCCCTCTCTTTCATCGAGGATGAAAGTAGGGCTTGAGCCTTAGCGTGGTCCATAATAATGACCTCCTTCGGCTCTGTCTCCTCCCTTGAAGCTGGTTCTTTTCTCAGCCGGACATAGCAGTCCGGATATGATGCCTTGCTGGGCCAGAATTCTACCTCCTCTAGGGGAACTGAACCCAGCTTATCCGAGATGACGATCTTTCCAGTCGTCATCGGCATGTGCTCAGCATACCTCCATGGGTTAGCATCTGAGCATATGGGAAGGTCTTTCACATTGAGCCTTTTCCGGGGCCCATGTGATTCTGCCAGGGACTGCATACGCAGTTCCATTGCAGCCGCCTTCTCCTGATTCTCCTTCTGCATTTGTTGGATCATTCCAACAATCGAAGAGAGGGCCTGTCCCAGTTCTACTGGGAGGCCAGCTGATGTTGAGGGGATAGGCTCCGGCATCTGAACCGGAGTAGCCGACACCTCGTCGACCTCATCCTCTACGACATCCGGGGTTTGAACTTGATCCTGACCTTCTGCCAGGAGGTCTTCTTCCAAACGTTCGTCCAGGTCAGACATCCTGTCACACAACTGGATGTCTTGCATCGCATCTGCGACTTCCTCGTCCACCTGGACTTGATCTTGAAGGATCTCCTCTTGAGGCTGGGGAATCACTGCCTCAGCTGATGCCTGGGGAAAAAGATACGCCCTCATCTTCTCACTTGGAAGATAAGGGCCAGAGGTGTTCTTCTTGAAGCCCCTTACCCAAGTACGAAGCTTTTCCCTAGCTATATCCCTTGATTCCGCCGTTCTAGGGGAATCAAAAGCCTCAGTAATCAGGTTGGTGCATACAGTACATACCTGAGGGTCCCAATACTGGAGATCATCCTTGGAGACAGCGCATGCTGCGTGTCTCCTACAACACTCATGTCCGCAGAGGTTCTTGCTGCGGACATTGCAGAAAACATTTCCGCACTTCGGAGGGTCCTCCTGTAAAGAGAAGAAATTTCCATGAGTATCAAGTGAACTATGTATCACTGGATATGCATAGTATAGCATAACAATTCATAAAGGAAAGACACACACTTGTGTTTCCCTCACAACCCATTGTTGCAGCCTTCCAGATAATAAAATCAAAATGGTTTATCTCTACTAGAGTAACCAATGCAAGGTTTCCAGAGGAAACAGGTGGAGCTCACACCTAGGCAATGATTTTAAAATCCTGGATAATAGACGGGGAAGAACTCTGCTTCCTGTCTGAGGGCAACAGCAAAGGGCCGTGCAAGAAAACACAATAGTGTTAGAAGATACAGTGCTGTACCTAAACTTTTACTATAGTTTTCTTCTTACTGTATATGCTATACAGAAGAATACTAGTACAGTATAGGAGGATGTGTGCCGGCCTGCCTTTGCCGGCCGCCACACATCACAATTAGCTTTAAAGTATACTACTTAACAGCTATAGGGCGGCAGCCCTCTGGTTCAAATGCCTGTGCCGGCGGCAGCAGCTGCCGGCCAGCAACAGCCAGTGTTGGCCGGCAATGATTGCCGGCCAGCAACTACACAAGGTAGTACCCAGCTGCCGGCCACACTCTTGGTGACCGGCAGACAAGGACTGACATAAGCCGGCCGGCAAAGGTACAAGACCGATGCCAGCCGGCAGCAAAAGAACCAGAAGACTACACCTGCCCGGCTGCCGGCCTCATAGGCCGGCAGCCGGCCTCATAGGCCGGCAGCCGGGACAGGTACAGCACTAGAAGAAAATAGAATGGATGCCGGGATAAGAGTGTACACAACCCCCCAAGCCCGGCAACCGAAAGAGTGCATATAAGGAAGGGGAGAAACTTAATTCAGGCTTCCTTGACCAATGCCGTCCGGCTCTGCCGGCAGGCATGGATGAGGGACCAAGAGAGGTCCGGGCAGCACTCGAAAACATAAGACCCTTGCCGTCCAGCATCTCTGCCGGCCGGCAATGGGCTTAGTCAATTCCACATCCCAACCTATACTAGGTCCAGAAGTAGAATGACATACAGTACAGTAATACCCCTGCCGGCCAGCTCTGCCTGCCGGCAAGGTACAGTACTGTAATGGCTAGGCCATTACGGAGATAGAGGGGGAAGGGACAAGAGGGTCCTGCCAACCTTGCTTTAGTGACAGATCACCCGCAGCCAAGAACTTTGTCTTAGCCTAAGGGAGATCTAAGGGAAAGGGCCAGCACAGTAGTATAATACCTGCCAGCTTCCAGAGCACCAAAGCAAGGAAGGCGTTGCTACTCCCAAGGGAAGATTTTATCCTCCCCGAGAACAGCAACAGGACTTAGTCTGGTCGATCACACAAGAAGGAATCATAACTACAGAAACCTTCGATAGTGACCTAAGGGAGCTAAGCTCCCTTTGTAAGTGTTAGGTCAGCGAGGGAGACTCTGCCCCAAGCCAGACAACACGGACTCAGACTAAAAACTCTGTTGTTCTGTCCCTCTTTGAACCAGACTCTGCTGGAACAGGAAGGTACAGTAACACCCTAGTATAGTTTTATCGAAAATAAATTCGGAAAAAACCACTTAGGGATAAGCCCAAGGCTTAAACAGAGGGAAAGGGATTGCATACCTTCTCCTAAGAAAAGAAAGCAACCGGGGAGTATAATAAAGTATACTAAGGCTCCATAAGCAATTAGCCTAGGCACCAAGAGAATCGATTACCTAATTCACCGAAACTCTCACGTATACAATCTTGGAAATATTCCACACAGTCTAAAATGTATAAAATATAGCCTAAAGCTTCAATAAACTTTTAATTACACTCGGAAAAACCAAAATCATGCATTAAGTACTAGGACCAAACGACTAGGCTACATGGCCTAGCGTAGGCCAGAATGGCGAATACTTCGCCAAATAATACTAAGCACGAAAGGAAATCCTATGTAAAGCTAAATAGCTAAAATTTATTAAGCAAAACAACCAGGAATGTCACTCTGACTAACTAATTTATACCTAGCGAGTGACAGTGTCCAGGACACCTCTGGTAGGCTACGGCTCTTGTATCAAAGATTAATCCTATTAATCACTCAAAATTTTACCAAGAGCCTACATTTATACATAACAGACACTATACTCAACTTATCCGAGGTCAACGAAGACGAAGAAGCCATGAAAAGCTGAATAAATCCAAGATTTGCGAGAAAAACAGGAAAAAACACCGAGTTGTTAAGCTACGCAAAAAGGAATACAGATGGCGCCAGGATTGGCGCCAGGATTGGCGCCAGGATTGGCGCCAGGCACGCATACGAATCGGGGGATAGGGAAGCCTTGGGAGCGGCTCCCCTTTTTCTTTCCCGAATTCGTATCTCGTCAATCTCCCTCCTACGAGACGAATCTCTGTTCAGGTCGTAGATTGCCATGTGACGTGTCTAGAATACGTCCTCTGATATGTCGCGATATCCCTTTCATGAAGGATACTCGCTCCAGGAGTTAGAATTCTGGTACCTTAAGGTAAATTCTCTGGGAATATCGCCGTAGTTGTAATATACCCTAGGAAGCTACCCTATAGGAACTTCCATCAGGACGACATGGCTTGAGCCCAAAAATACATATATATATATATATATATATATATATATATATATATATATATATATATATATATATATATATATTCCCTTAGAGTAGCAAGATTTCTCTAACTAATTTCGTGCAAAATCCTGCTTCCTTCTCACTCCTTACAACAGTACATTGCCCTGCCCTAAAGTCCTGATATGGCACCTCAATTACGTTATCCTACACACCTGTTTTGGAAGGTGAAGACAGGTGAACCCACGCTGCCACACAACCTAAGCATGGCCCCATTCGTTCAGGAGCCATAGTTGTGACCGGCTGACCGACCTAGTCAGTGAATCTGTGCACCTCTGGCTCACTGCCCTCCCCCAACTCGACTTACACCAGGACCTGACGGCTGGAAATAGGGAAGGAGACGAGCCTGGGAAACCCTATTTGCCCAAAATGAGGATTACAGGGGTGGGCCAGTCAAGGGTGCAAACTATTCGGTCAACGGCAATTCAGTCAACAGCCATTTGAGGACAAGGGCTGTTTTCTGTAAGTAGTGCAGGTAAAACCACGAAGCCACTAATTTTCCCCCATTTTAGATAAGACAAATTTTTACTTGATTTAGGTTTAGCTGGCTGTTACATATTTCGGGCCGAGTGCGAGGGATTGTGTCTACAGATTTTTGCATTTAACTTTTGCTTTCGAGACTAGCACAGTCTCTGGGTCACAGGCCCGCGTGTCCGACCCCATTTCCATCATTAACCATTGCAGAAAACCACGAGTCTAAGCAACCATATTTTTTATTACTTTGCATTTCCTTTTATTAAATTTTGTTTTGTTTGACCCTTTTTCACTTGATGTTAAGAAGTCCGTTTCTTTAATGTAAATTTGTGTAATAAAGCTAGATTAGGTTAATTACCCCCTTTGTATTTCTATTCCTTCATTTATTTGATTATGTCTATTATTATTAATTAATCTCTGGACAGTATACCCGATATATTGGAAGGAGTAAGTAAGTATAGTAATAGTGTGTTAACGAGTGACTTAGTATTTAATCTATGCTCGAAGGTAAAGATCCATATCTTTAACTTTTACTTTACACTACAT
>NC_090732.1:39020895-39083395 GCF_036898095.1 Palaemon carinicauda | reverse complement strand
TCAGAGCAGACTATATCCTGGCTGCAATCCCCGTTGACACCTTCCCAAAAATCTCATATTGGCTATGTGAGCTAAGGGATGTCTCCATAAAGTATGATTCTTTCAAGTCATACTTCATGGAGCAGTATTCACCTTCTCCAGCCGCCTTACAGACAATATTTTTCAGCTATCTCAGCAAACGTTAGAGATAAAAAAACATCGATGGCATTAAGAGAAATAATCAGTGCTTCTTGCCTCATCTTACAATGCGTGCCGGAACTTATGCAAGCACACCCATCCCGAGGTCGACACCTTGGCCATAAGGGACCTGATGACCCGAGTCAAGACCCTTATGACCAACCACTTCCCCATTATCAGCAACTCCACTCCTGACAAAAGGGGCAACCATACAACGCCGGCTGAAGCTGAGGTGAATATTGTAGGAATGTAGGACATAATTCCTCCCCTTAAGACATGCCTGAACTGTGATGAAGCTACCCACCCACACCTATGCCACCCCATGCCCGACCCCAACCAATAGCCTCAGGGGCGTGACTTGTTCCAAAACGTTTTGGGGGTCAATTGGGTGGGTGGTGACCAAAGGAAGCATGTTCAGCTGGGGCTCTTTTTAGGGAGCACTGTTAGGCTGGGTCTAGGCGAATTTGCCTAAAATAATTTGTTTATAGTGTTTTTTATCTAAAACAATTTATACTAAAACAGAGTCTAAAAAAAGTTTCCTAAAATACGATTCATCTACAAGCAAATTGTCTGAAATACAATTTGTCTAAAAACTTATTTGTATCAGTCATATATAGATAAACATGATGCCTTCAGTTTCTTCCAAATATGATACATATTGAGAAAACTTGTTAACAATAGAAAGTAGTAGTTACTTACTCTTTACTATGCTACTAAGTATAAATAGTTGTTTACTAGGATATGGTATAAAACTAGGGTATTTATCACACTCAAAATAAACACGTTCATTACTTTCACCATTCTTATAAATCGTATGGCCATCGTAAACTAACTTTTTGCGACCTTTTTCTGATTCCACAAATTCTAGAGGCAAATTGGCTCTGGTTTTAAGTAGCTTGAATATTTAGAGAATAAGAAAAGTTTTTTTTTTAGAAAGCCAAAAATCTAACAAGTCAACCCTTATAATAAATGACCATTACAACAGGGAACATTTTAACAAGACTTCATCTTGAAGGTCTTTAGTAGGTTTATCCCAAAGACTATATACTGAAGGAAGATAGGAAGGCTCAGGCTTTTAACACACAAATGAGTGTGCTATGAAAAGATGCCAGATACTCCCATGCGAAACGAATGGCTCCATCTGTTGAGGAGGCAGCCAAACATTCAGAGCGGTAATGCTTACGGGTATATAGGATGGAATTCGATTGTAAATTTTGCGACATATTTGTTCATAATTTGCATTACTATGTCAGTATATTTTACTCATATATTCATGATATTCTTAAATTTTAGGTAACTAAATTGCAAATTATGTTTCTCAGTCTATTTTTCAAAAATTCAATAGCTATATCTCTTATGATTTAGTTAATTTTCTTGCAAATTTAAGTATTGTACAGTATATTACAACCATTTTAAATGTTCTATATAATACCACATTCGAATAAATTAAAATATACTGTATATCTGATTTGCTAAACTTAGCCACAAATGCTTATGTGTAGGCATACATTTAATTGCAGTATGTAGGCCACTGTAAGATGGAGAGATATTAGGTGTATAAAAACACAATTGTATGTTATTTTTTATTGAAATGGAAAAGCATGATGCACTCATGTATAGTTTAGTATTATAAACTAATAAATGTATAAATGTACAATCAAAAGGATCAAAATAACACAAAATTGTATCACACACAAAAATAATCCAAAGAGGGTTGGAAATAGAAATAAGGTAGCATACAAGCCAACAAAAAATGAAAAACAAAAGAGATTTACTGTGGATGCCTTGCCTTAATCTTACATCCAATATCAGTGGGGCTTACTCATTAGCAGCACATACTGCATGTATTATACTGTTTGGACTCACCGTTCTTTGTCCTTGGGGAACCTGTGAAATACCAAATGAGGATCGGTTTCTTTTTGTTTATGGCACACAACACACTTGTGTGACTTCTTTACTGTCGGCGCCATGATTTCGTTTGAGTCAACTGTCAAGTTCTGAATATAAACAAACAGACGGCAAACGATGTATACCTACAACGCCATCTGAAATCGGAGCAATCAACTATTGTGTTCACTTTGAAGTTGCCAACTAGCGTATTAACATTCTATTTTGAGCCTTCCTATCTTCCTTCAGTATATAGTCTTTGGTTTATCCTTTGTCTTCAGTAGGTTCCTCGAACCTTCTGGGATATACGTTATTTACCATTGAAAACGTATTTAAGAAGTCCTTTCAGTAGCTATATATATATATATATATATATATATATATATATATATATATATATATATATATATATATATATATATATATTGCATTATGAATTTACTCATTTAAATTTCATTATAAATAATAAAAAAAGATTTTATTAATTTTTACCTTTGCCAACTTTGTTGCGAAGGTTATGTTTTGATAGGTGTGCGTGTATTTGTTTGTATGTCTATCTGTATGTTTATGATTCGCATAACTCAAAAACTATTAGATCGAATCTCATGAAATTTGGTGGGGTTATTGGCCATGATCCAAGCCAATTTGATAATATTTTGGGAGTGATTGAGTTGAAAGTCAAGGTTAAGCCAAGAAAACGTCAGAAACGTCTTTTTTTTCTATATTGTGGTAAATTTTCATCCTATTTGCATTAGACTAGTGCCAAAATGTGCATAATTCAATTGCCTATCTTATAATGTGGCATTGGCGAAGGTATGCACTCTACCGAGTGCCCGTTCTAGTTTATTACTGTCCTTTTAAACTTGAATTCATCAAGTAGCATAGTAAGTAATACACTAGTTTTATTACAAAAAGTACCGAACAACTAGTCATGATCGATGTTATAGCAAACAACTATTTATACTCAGTAACTATTACGTTCACCAGTTAAAATTTTTACTCAGTAATTATCATATAGTGAAGAAATAGTAAAGGCTTTGCGCATCGTCATGATCAGCAAAGCTGTATTAGTCAGGGCCGCCCATACTAGGTTGATTTGCTGTGAGCAATCAAATGAAAATCTCCCACCATCATCAACCCGCACTAGCAAGCGTGTTAATAAGTATTGTTCAAACCCCAGACATGAATTGACATGTCTGAGGCCTTTTTCTTGCAGTGAATTAGACGCAGCTGCATTTGTTGTTGTTTGTTGATATATATATATATATATATATATATATATATATATATATATATATATATATATATATATATAGTAACATCCTGAGCACAAGTTTTCTATAAATGAATTCAAGCACCTTAAAATCCTTGGAGCTTTTCTGCCATATCTGTTCAAAGAAATATATTACCATGGAGGTAGAATTTTTCCCCTTCCCAGATAGACTGTAATAATAATAATAATAATAATAATAATAATAATAATAATAATAATAATAATAATAATAATAATAATAATAATAATAATTTTTCATTATTAAAAGTACTTATAGATATGAATATATATTGTCTACATGAGATGTATAGCTTTTGTATACTTTCGTAGGTGATTACTCAGATCACTAAATATTCATAGAAATTAAAAGTATGTAACTGTTCAGCAGTTTGGCCCGGGCAATATCTATGTACAGGAAGCCAAGCCTATTGTTTCTAACATAAAAAAGAAAAATTCTTTCTTGTTGAGTCTCTAGCTATGGTGATGCCATCCAAGATTGTCGGGTGATCCTGTTTGAGTCGCATCTGTGTCATAGAAGATCTCAAGTATGTCTACCGTCTTTGTAAAACAGAAATTGAACGCTCTGGTGCAATCATGACTATTCTCAACAACTTTTCCATAATTGGAGAGTCGTATCTCACTAGAAGTGCCACCTCTCATAATAGTTTCTAGCACTCGGCAATGAATTTTGGCTGTTACTGTGGTCTTAAAAATCAAAGTTGTAGTTTTAACTCTTTAGTCAGCCAGTTCTGAATATCTTTTGAATGTCAACAGCATCAGTGAGAGGCGAGTCACATAGTTTTTGTGGTTCAATAAATCTGTTGAGGTTAAGTGCTTGTCCAGATTCAGATAGCACTGTAGATGACCTAAAAGAAATCAGCTCCATAACATTTTTCTTCTGACGCAGGAACATGCTTAGTAGTAGGTGTAGAATCATATTGTTTTAAGTTTTCGTCTCCATGGCAAATTTACTGATTACAATGGCAGCTCATTACAATTCTCTTCAACGAGACAAAAATGTCATGAAAAGCTGCATTAGTCTGAAGAGCCTGCAGTTGTTCTCTGGACCTATCAACTGCCCCAAGCATACCGGATACTTTTGTAGAATATCCCTGTAATATTGCATTCATATGCTCAAGAACATCCAGTACAGGAACACGTTAGTGAACAAAGTGCTGTGATTGGTGAGGTGAAAGCTCTGTTGAGGCACAAGAGGCAGTTTTGTACCAAACTCTTTGGCAGCCTTCTGCAGAGTACAAAGAATGTTTTCATATTTTTTTCTGCAAGGATTGAACAGTTGTTAATCTAGTCATAAATTGGGTTGGGTAGATAGACTCAAGTGCACCAGAAGAATGTCCTTCATTATCAGATGTATCATTCAAGAACACACTTCTAAAATTTCCTGAGTCCGTTTAAAGGTTTTCCAGTTGCTTTACATTATCCATTGCATTCCTTGCTGTCTGTTATGCTTGAAGTGTCTTGGATGTAACCAGGTGAGTGGTGTATGCACCACAATGAACATAAAGTGCCAGTGACTGTGACCATTTTACTTCTGACTAAACAGCCTTTATACTAACAACTCGTGTTTCTAGCACCATTTTATAAGTTGGACTGTAAGCTGGATAATGGCAAATTCAACCTGATTAGAACATCAAAGAACGTTTTTTCTCAAATAATTACCAGTGGTTGGTTGCATCTTAAACAAGCCTAAGAACTTCCCCTCCACTACAATACAATGCACTGCAGTTCAGTCCCTGGAATATCTTGAGTTCCAGCTACAGTATTACTATGCATATATGTATATATGTGCGCATGTATGTATACATATATGAATTTTGATAGTTTTTTTTTCATATTTAAAAGAGGAAGCAAAACCAAAGACTGTCAAACGTTATTTACCCTTTATGGTGTGTTGTATATTTTGGCAGAAATTTAACCGAATTAAAAATTGTCTACGCTATAAAAGTGTCCTAGAAGATCAGAAAAACATTGAAAGAAAAAGTAACAGTTATACTTGCATGAACAAAAATTGATATAAAATAACACCTTTAAATTACTGTTATAGACAAAGACAAAGCAAACTCGAAAAGAAATCAAAACTTACATTGCAGTCCAGCAGACAACGATGACCGCAACGACGCCCACAAACAGCATGAAGAGGGTGAAGAGTTGACACGTTTTGAGGTTCATGTCTGCTGATGGAAAATAGGTCAAGATGTTACTAGTACGAAATGTAAGGTCAGTTCTGAAGATGACCATAAATAATTATCATTTGCTCATGAGTAAGCATATTGTTAACAGAGGCTATTGGTGAGAACGTAGATAAATCAATATAATGTTCTAATATTCATACACAGATTTCTAGGTATATATTGAAGATTTTTTTAGCGTTAAATTTTTAAAGTAAGTAATATGATGCATGCAAAAGTTAAAGATTAAAAATCTTTCATCTGATGATTACATCCTTTTACACATATCTTGTGTGTATGACTCTTGTGATTAAAACTGAGTTTTGCAATAATTATCCATATACTTATCGTCTTTAAAAATCAAATTCGATTTAAAGCGAAATATTGCGTGTTTACACAACTTAGGCAAATGTTCTTAAGTTGAGACAATCAAATTGAAAATAAAACATATCTTCAAGTGCGCACACAAAACCATATATATATATATATATATATATATATATATATATATATATATATATATATATATATATATATATATATATATGCGTATGTGTGTGGTTGCAAATGAAATTGCAAATGAAAATGAAGCACATTTTATAAGTTTTGTTCAACTAACAATCTTGTTATTGGAGGTACTCTTTTCAAGCACAATGACATCCGCAAATATACATGGACTTCACCATATGGCAATTACAAAAATCAAATAGATCACATAGCCATTAATAAAGAGAGAAGAGAACTCTAAGAAATGTAAGAAGCTATAGAGGTGCAGATACTGGCATTGATCACCAGCTCCTCATTTCCACACTGAAATTAAAACTAAAAGTACTCAACAGAAATGTTGATAGAATATTTAGGTTTGATACAACTAAGGTTCTAGAAGATGAGCACAGAGAAAAATTTGAAATTAAATGTAGGAATCGATTTGCAGTCTTAGAGACTTTAAGAGACGAATATCAGACAATTAATGAAGAATGGTGTGATATTAAGAACATATATCAGTCAGTTGGTAGTGACGTCTTAGGACAAACAGTTACAAGGAGAAAGCCATGGATATCCTATGATACTTACGATACTATAAGAAGGAGACAAAGAAAGAAATTGATTGTTAAAAGTTTCCGAGGAAGTAATGAAAATTAAAAGGAAGAGCATGCTAAGCATTCCAGTATTGACAGTGAGGTCAAAAGAAACGCCAGGAATGGCTAGAGAGAATATTTAGGCAGGAAAGCAGATGGGGCTGAAAAAGCTCTGAATTCAGGGATTGGCTATGGTGTAAGAATTTCTCATAGAATTATTAATGAAATCTCGACTGTGGCAAAGATGAAGAAACATATAGCTATCAAAAAGATAGATGGTTCTGTTATAGCAACAGAAGATGAAGAAAGGCAACGTTGGAAGGAACATTTTAATGAGGCCATGAATAGCATATATGAAGGGAATAATTTGACTGATATACCTGAAGCTGATGAAGACCTTGATGTGCCCCTGATTGAATTGAGTGTGTTGAAGCCAAACCTTCCATTAAAAAACTCAATAGAATGAAAGCCCCAGGATACGATGGAATAACTGCTGAGATGATTTAGCCCGAAAAAGAAGAGACTCCCCGAACACTCACAAGATTATTTTCTAGAATGTGGCATGAAGAGGCAAACCTGAGAAATGGGAGCTAGAAGTATTGGTGAAAATGGTAAAAAAGGAGATCTGACTGATTACAATAATTACAGAGGCATCACACTTACATCAGTTGTCATGGCTGAGAAAGAGGAGAAGATACTGTATATAGAGAATGATACTCCAGAAAACAGTACACCAAGTTGGCAAGCCACGCGGCTATTCCTTATCTGAATGCCTGGAGAGTGTTACAAGAACATTTCATATGCAACGTGTCCAGGTGTTGTCACCAACAGGTTACCATGCACAAATTACATTCTTTCAATGATTATAGGAGTTGTGCGCTGGAAATCCAAACTCTACCAGCTCCGTTTTCTTCACGGGTGAAGCACAATTCTCACGAGGGGAAATAGTCAACTTAGACAATCAGCATGTATGGACAGTGGAAAATCCACATTACAATTGTTCAATCATGTCACAAATAGTGTTATTTGGGACCCTTGTACACCTGAATAGGCATACAAGCACTTCTAGGAAAACACCATGCCTGATTTTTTGGACAACATTCCACTCACTCTTCAATAACTGCATTTAATGCACACTTCAGTCTCGTAGCCTACAGGTACCTGATCAGAAGGTAACCTGGTAGGTGGATTGGAAGACCTGGACGAATTGCATGGCCTCCATGCTCACCTGATCTGAATCCCCTAGTTGCTACCTGTGGGGCCATTTGAAATCATCTGTGTACTCACTTTCGTTAGATAGTCTGGATATTTTCTGCAAATAAATTGTAGCTGGATGCCAGACAATACGAAAGATGCCAAAAATTTGCGAGTTTGTTCGTGTGCCCATGAGATGTTGATGTCAGGCCTACATTATGGCAGTGGGTGCACATTTTAAACAGTTTCTTTTGGGAACTCGAAAATGTGTGTGTGTGCTAGATAAGGGAATTAAAGGCATTCTGATTAAGATATGCTGTAAAAGCCTATAATTTGGAAACCAAGTGTTTATGAAAACTATTTTCATTATTTAGACATAGGGAACATAATTCCATCGTTTTGTGAAACCCCCAGTATATATATATATATATATATATATATATATATATATATATATATATATATATATATATATATGTGTGTGTGTATAGGATACCTGTATATATAAACACACACACACACACACATATATATATATATATATATATATATATATATATATATATATATATATATATATATATATATATATATTTGTGTGTACCATGGCCATAGGCATACGAAAACATATATGCGTATATAATTGAATATGTGGTTAAAGCAGTTAATACTCTATAAAATTTATTTGCACTGAACCGATATACTTATGTACATGTATAATCTAGACATTCGTTAAGATCATTTTATGTTCAAGAATATAAAGTTTAAAAAAGATGTAAATAGAGATGACTAACGATAAGTTTTTCTAACCAATACCAATTATTGCTTCTGTTATAAAAGCTACCTCGAGAAAAAACGTAATATGATACCGATCTTATATCTTCCCAAAATAGTGTAAAAAGCGTAAGATATATCATAATTCACAGTATACCGTTCTACAAGGTCTGAGTAGCCTAATTCTATATTTGACTAAATAGTGTAACCGTGCAAAGTTAAAATTTAACTGAATATTAAGGCCTGTAACAAATATTCACCTTGGTGTAATTTGTGAAAGCAACACAACATGGAATTATAATAGATATCAATTACACAAAGGGACAGATTGTTTGTTGAATACTTTGTAATATTAACCATTAGAAAAAATAAAATCATATTTTTGTATAACACTGCATATGGTCTAATTCATTTTAGCTGTTATCGTGGTTTTGAAACCCTCAAGATAAGTAAACAGAAGTTAAATAAAAAATAATCATAAAAACGTGTTCCAAGCAATGTTTTTAAAGATAACAAATTGTAAAAAGGAACGACATACTTTAAATATTTACTAGCAAAACACAGCTTATAATTATAGTTTATATTTAAGATATGAAACTATTTCTACTGTCACCAGGGTCTGACTATTTGATAATTTTGAAATATGACCTTTGGCTCAAACTCTAATCTAAGTGTATATTTCAATAAGAAAATTTACCTTTTATGCTTAGACACAGAAAGACTAAGGCGACGGTCTTCGGCCACTTATAAAAATTTTATGAAAAATAGAAATTTGATAAGAAAACATACATTGTACTAATCTATAATCCAATGGCCATTAGTCTAGCTTACCCTTTTTCGTAAAAATTACTCATAAAATTAGATTTTATAACAAGTGCTTTTTACATAACTACAATTATCAAGTGAATATTTTTCTGTAGCAGATTAGATTCTTATTTCAAACCAATGACATTCTGTTAGTCTCAGCTGTATGATAATGAATATGTATTAGAAGTTTTCACGCACTTCTTCCTCATGATTTATCGTAAATAATGTATCATGTGATCTGGTGGTATACGAGCCTATCTTTAAGTAGGATCACGTGGGTAGGATCCGCTTACAAAGCGAAGCTTATCAGCGTAGCGATTAAATGACATAAAAAGCATGCAGATAAAGACACGTTCTCATGGATACCGAAACTTTTTTAGATATTAGCAATATTCCCAGCTGCAAGTATGAAATAATCTCGTAATAAGATGAATCTTGCATATCTTAAGGGTTAAGGAAGAGACGAAAAAGGTAAATAGTAACAAGAAGAGATAAGATACGGAATGAACTAATTAGGGGCACTACAGGAGTTAGAAAACTATCAGAAAGTAGACTGAGGTGGTACGGTCATGTCATGAGAAGAGATGAACAGTATATTGGGAGAAGAGTAATGGAAATGGAGGTACAGGGAACGAGAAGGAGAGGGAGACCAAAGCGAAGGTGGGTGGACTGTATCGAGGATGACCTTCGATCAAAGGGATTAACCGGTGATGAGGTGTGGGATAGAGGTAGATGGAGAAAGCTGACCAGAAACATCGACCCCACATAGAAGTAGACAAAGAAGACAAAGAAGAAGAAGAATCTACAGCATGTATTGTTTTTCAAGACAACGTTAGGGTGTTGTTGATGTTGTATTAAATGCAGCTGAATTTTCTTGAAGTATTCCGATGTTCCGAAAAAATAAGAACTTTTTATTATCACAGTGAGCAAAAATAACTTTGATATACGTTACCAAACACTCAAAATATAATTGATTTTTTGAAACTACGAAGCTGATATTTCCATATCAGATGGATACATTAAAAATAACAGACAATACGAGAGCAAAAATGTGTCTTGTGGTTTTCAAACACGAACAAGTAATTAACTCACAAGAATAATATTGTAAAAACAACACAAAAATCAATATGAGAAAGTGACAAACGGAAAAACATAAGGGTTTTCAAAGCTTTGATTTCTTTCAAAGGGCAACAAGCATTTCACCATCGCCGACGCTGCTATCAAAGATAATCGCATTGAAGATGATGGGATTTTCCTCACCTGTTGGAAGTGATGGGTACGAGAACTGATTACAATTTCAGTACACTGTATCACCTACGTTAATGGAGTTTATCTTCTTATTTAACTCTGTTATATGTAACAACCTGCTTCTTCGGCAGTTGGTCCGTTTCACATAGTTTTTGCAATAAGTATTAAGCGATTCAGATGTTTGTCTGTCAAAATCAATTCACTCGTTTCGTATTTTTTTTTTTTTTTTTGTGAAGGTCTAAATGCCAGTGTCTTCTTTGTAGGATGTAATAGAGAGTTTGATAAAATTTTCTCTAAATTGAAATTGCTTGTTATTCTGGTCTTTGTGGCATCTAATAGAGAATTTAATAGAATATATTCTAAACTGAAATTGCTTGTTATTTCTATTGATTGGGAGAATGGAACAGCGTTACCGGAGTCCAACAAAGTGCAATGACATCAAGGGCATTTTTATATCATTTTGGCTCCGGGCTCCATAACAGTGGAAGAAGATCATGTTCAGGCACCATTGTCTGTTGAGGGAGGTCAACCCTTTCAAATACGCCTTTGTTAAGTGCGACTTTAACGTGATAGTAAGGTTTTAAGCAGGTTGCGTAAATGATCCTCACCTCAGACCTTTTAAAATAATAAATCTCTGGAAGTTTGCAATCTTTTTCTTTGAGCAATTTGACCCTAGCATTTGAAATTTTGAACTTCTTTTCCATTGCTTCTTATGGGTTTTTGTTTGTATTTTTTTTTTATCGATAGTACTTTCTAACTTTTGATGGCATAAGTTAAACTTTAAAAGAGATCCATTTTTTTCTGTGCCATGTGGAAGAACTATTTTCTTTGATAACTGTTATCGTTCTTTTCCGAATTTGATATAGCCATTTTCAAAATTTGTTTACCTCCAAGACATTTTGCCCCACTCAAATTATACAGTAGAGCTCTTTTTTTTTTTTTTTTTGTGGTTAACACTTTTGGATCCAAGTAATTTAATCTTTCCTGTTCTAAATATGTAATTTATTATATTTCTATAATTGATAAGTCTGTATCTAAGCACTGATGTTATGAATCATTATATTTACAAAAAGGAAAATTTACTATAAATGTTTGTTCATAATAATCAAAATTGAAACGGCTACCAAGATACAGTAAGATATACATATATATATATATATATATATATATATATATATATATATATATATATATATATATATATATTTATATATATATATATATATATATATATATATATGTGTGTGTGTGTGTGTGTGTGTGTGTGTGTTTGTGTGTGTGTGTGTGTGTGTGTGTGTATGTCTGTGAGTAAAATCAACTACGTTAAATACGTAAACGGAAAAAAAAATAATTTGTACCTTGTTTTTCACGGAATTCGTCAATCACCTTTTACATGCAAGATCACACGATAGCAATAGATAGAAAACGTTTTATTCCTTCCAACCGCGGAATCAAACAAATGATCCACCGTAAAATCAGAAGACGACAACGGGAGTATAAAAAGAATTCTCATAGTAACAATCGAATGACACAGCTTACCTTAATATCCTGTCAACAAACGCCAACAATATTAAACTGACTGACCCGAGTTCTTGTACTATCCAGATAAAGGAAGCACAGCTTTATCTAAAGCTACTTTGTATATTTTTTTTTCAGGACACAGCACTAATAAAAACATACAAGTGATGAGATATAAGACAAAATATGAATTACCCTCTACTTTCACACACTTCAATTTCCCAGATTACGAAATGCTTCTCTAGATATGATATCAGTATTGATTAGTGATAAAACTAATTAAACAAACCGCTTTGACAATAATCAGGAAAAGGTGAACAATTATTCGAAAATCTGTAGGCTACAACCTAAAATTTGCAACCGCGGAAAAGGAAACAATAAAAGTTAAATCGAGGGTATAAGATAATATAAATAAAAATTTCTACAGATAAAAGCAGCCTTTTGAACAAATAATTTAGTTTTATATCCAATAGAAAACAAGCAAAAGGTTTATAACGTGGCTAAACTGAAAAGGAATCTCACGAATTAAATATATATATATATATATATATATATATATATATATATATATATATATATATATATATTGCATAATTATGAATGAAACTAATTAACTCACTAAAACACCACAAGAAGGAGACTACATCACGATGTATCTTGCTTTGAAATGTTTTTTCCTCGGAAGTTACAAGATGGGAAAAAATACACAATGGAAAAGGATTACTTTATTACTCAGATGTTCAAATCTAATTTAAGCCTCACTTTCTTCAGGTTTCCGCTTCAGTTGGCCTTTTAACTAAAATATTAATAGCATCATTATAATACAAATTACAACTATACTTAGAAAAGTAGGATAATACAAGGCAAGGAGTAATTGAAAAATAAGAATGCTACAACCACAAGGGTAGTAGAAAAAACCGAATGCTACAAGCCAAAATGTAGTTGGAACACTTCAATCCTACAAGCTAAAGGGTAGGTGGAGAAGCAAAACTCTTCAGCCCAAAAGAGCAGTTGGAAAAACCGAATACTGAAAAACAATACAGGAGTTGGAAAGGCAGAATGCTATAAGCCAAAGGGTAGTGTGAAAAGCAGAATGCTACATGTCAAACATTAGATGGAAAAAACAAAATTATACAAATTAAAGGGTAGTTGGAAAAGCAGAATGCTGTAAGCCATGCAGTAATTTGAAAAGAAGAATTCTACAAACCAATTAGCAGATGAAAAAAAAGAGTGCTAAAAGCCAGAGTAGTTGGAAAAGTGGAATGCTAAAAGTCAAAAGGTAGTTGGAAAAGCAGAATACTATTAGCCAAGAAATGGTTGTAAAAGCAGAATCTACAAACCAAAGAATCTTCAAAAGCAGAATGTTATAAGCTAAAGAGCAGTTGAAAAAAAATATAAGGATACAGGCAAAAGGGTTGTTTGAAATGCTGAATGCTACAAGTCAAAGAGTAGTTATAAAGATACTAGAAACCATAAGAAAGTTTTAAAAGCAGATTGGTAGTTACAAAGTATTTAGAAATGAAGAATACTACAAGACGAAGGGTAGTTGGAAAAGCAAAATGATGTAAATTAAAGTATCTTTGAAAAAAGAAGAATACTACACGTTGAATGGTAGTTTTAAAAGCAGAATATTTCAAGTCCAAGGATATTTGAAAAAGCAGAATGCTATTGACTACTTGTAGCATTAAGCTTTAACGCTACAAGTGAAAGGATAATTGTAAAGGTAGAATACAATAAAAGAGTAATCGGAAAAGCAGAATGCTGCAAGCTAAAAAGCAGTTAGAAAACTACAATATTTCAAGCTAACGGACTCTAGTAGAAATGCGATTCGGTATAAAAAAGTACCTAAGAAATAGAAATAAAAAAAAAGAAGAGTAAAAGAGGAAAAGAATGTATATAAAAAAATAAAGTAAACGAGTTTCAGATAATCTATGAAATTATTCTTAAATAAAATTTCTCAACAAAAAGACTTAAGCACTAGTTTAAACTTCTGATATTAGAATAATCATTCCTAAATTCCATCATGGAGCAGTAAGGACAGTAGGTAGTATTTGTTCATATAAGAACAGCTTAAGCATTAGGAAAAAAGTTTACTCAACGAATAAAGGATATTATTTAAGGTGAAGTTGTTTGGCAAACCGATCAGGCGCACCCCTAAAAGAGGATGAAGAGAATAGTTAAGAAAAATGTAAGATAAAACGAAGACAAGTGATAAAAAAATATAGGGTGAACGATAAGCAAGACCTTGCTCTACAGGAAATAAATCTTGAGAGAGGCAACTGTACTGTACAAATATATTTCAGAATAGGAGATGTAAATATAGAGATGCTCTCTGAAGTAAATGCAGTTCTAAGTCTAGGTGAATATAAAGAGTATTTTGAAGATTTGTTTAATGTTGAGGTTACAAAAGAGGCAGAAATAAATGTCACAAGAGTGGAGGGACTGCGTGTATTGTTGAAAAATATGTTTGGACGTTACTGTAAGGTAACTTAAAAGTTGAAAAATAGAGTGGCAATAAAAAGGAATGGCAAGCGAAATGCAGTGGTAGAAAGGTGAGCTAAGGGGCTTACTAAGGTTTTTAAGTTAAGAGTGGATAAGATAAATGTGTTGAAGTAATGAATGAAAGGTGTACATGTTCTATTACATAAAAGTAATTGCAATATATACCAGTAATGGTGAAATGTAGGACTTTCATTTAGAAAGTAAGACAGATATCAAAAGGAAAGGTATGGAAAGAACAATGTGGATTTTAAAAAAATGTGTGATTTTGAAACTCAAGAAATAAAGCTATACGAGGCATATATGATAGAGGTGATAGAATGGCAAAGTGAAGGGGTTGTTGTGTGAACAGTATACTAGACGATAAGCTGTTAAAAGTGGTTAAAAGATGTTACGATGGAAGAAAAGCATGCTATAGCAGATATGGACAGCATTGCGGCTAGTTTGGTGCACAACTGGGTCTGAAACAAGTATGCCGTATGTTTCTAGTGATTTTCGGTAACTTTCTTGATAGAATGACATGAGAAGTAAGATTTGGGACGTCACATTAAACGCCACTGCAAACATAATGGAGGGTGGGTTCCCTTTTATGTAAGATGATAAATCTAATACTAACATGAATACATGGATGGTGAAAAGGAAATCCATAAAACAGTAATATTTCGAAACCCTTTTTTTATTATCATTGCAAAATTAAGGTTATATGGGTAAACAAAATCTAGGGAGATAGAGCAATGAATGCTGAAATTAATAGTGAGTAAATACTTAGTCACATACAGTAAGTATGGAGAAGAACATATAAATAAGGGTGATAGCATGAGAGAGGAAGTGAATCACAGGACAGGTGATTCCGGAAAGGTTGTGGGAGGCGGGATGAAAATAGGGATGAGAGTTACATTATATGGGGAGGGAAAGGTGGGAATGTAAGGAGGAATTGTCGATCAGTCTCTCCTTTTACAGACGGTGAATTTCAAACCCTAGATTCGTTTGTAAAGCAAAGTGCACATCGTCATTATCTCTCACAATCCCAGCCTCCAGGATTCTCCATAAAAATCTCGTTACAAAAATAAAAAAAAATAAAAAAATACATGGAAATGAAATTAACTGAATAAGCTCCCCAGATTCTATGTGAATTATCATAAAAATGACTTTAATTTACCTCATTATCTAACTACAACGTGCAATTTATGGCACTATTCCAACTTCCCTCACAGTCATTCTATGACTGTCTTCATAATATTTCTCATCGTAGCTATCATTCACATCACTAAAGTACACCAAAGTCAGAAACTTCCATATTAAAAGCCATAAATAAATAACTAGTGTACATATATGCACCTTGTAAGTATGTAAACACGTAAATGTGCCTTACTGAGCTACTCATGTAACAATGTGAACTAATATAAAAACTTGGTAACTATAACGTGATTTAAAGTATTTGAATCTGTATTAATTATAGTAAAAACAATGTAAACAAATTTTGATGGTGCATAGTAATAATTTCAGTCTATTCGTTATCTATTTTTGCAATAAAATATTTATAGAAAACATAATTTAGCTAGGGTTTTATAATGAAACTTGTTAACAATCACATTTTTATCACGAGGACGATGATAAATCATATTTAGACAAGATATAAGAATAAAAGATGAGTCCATACGATAAGGCCATGATAACAGAGGGGGACCTCCGTTTCATGAGCTCAAACTTCCCATGATGAAAAAGAAAAAAACAATACATTAAAACTAAAGTCTGACGGATTAAAAACAATGAAAACAAATTGTATAATCAAAAGAATAATCAAATTGATAAATCCGCAATCAATACAATGATTGTGCATTTCACTATTCTGTAGATTAGGATTTAAGATTACGTGAAAACAAAGGTATCAATGAAAAATCTGTTAATTTATATACAATAAAGGTACGTATTAGTAGAAAATACAAATCTTATTAGACACAACTTAGAAATAAAGAATATGTAAACGTTCGGTGAAATATTCAAATAACTTTTTTTTACTAAGAACCTTTAGATTTGTAAATGATAATAAAGATATTCTAAATCAAAATAGGCTTACTCCACTTTAAACAGATTTACTCTTAAGAGAAATTCCCATTTGTAAGCGTACTTCTAATCTATGACTGTCTTCAATATCATTTTCATAGTAGCTATCATTCATTTCATAAAGTACACCAAAATCATAAATTTCCATATCAAAAGCCATGAATAAACAACTAATGTACAGTTGGCTTCATTAATTCCGGTACGCTTCACGTGAAGCTAAGGAAAATTAGTGTACCGGAATTAATGAAGCCAACTATACATATAGGCAGTTTGTAAGTATATAAACAAACAAATGCGCCAAACTGAGCTATTCATATAACAATAAGAACTAATATAAAAACTAAGTAACTATAACGAGATTTAAAGTATTTGAATCTGTATTAATTACAGTAATACAAATGTACTTCAAACGGCCTTATGGAGGACAGATCATGGTAAGGCAAAGGTTAAACAATGGAATTCATAGATAGTAAAGGAATACAAATGGAAATTCATATGAACTTTGACAAAAGTTCTAACAATAGTATAACTGGAAGATTACGTCTATTCAATTAAGAATTGCCAAATCAAGAAAACAAAAAGCTCTTAGCAACGGATGGCATAGTGATATTACGTGAGATAATTCTTCCCGCAAGTACAATAGCGGATCCGGGGGAGGGGGGGGGGGGGGAGGGGCGGCCGTCACGGGTATCACGACTCCCCCATTCTAAAAAAAAAAAAAGAAAAAAAAAATGATTGCTAAACTTGGGGGTTTCAAAAAAAGAAGTTTGACAGTTAAACTTTGTGTTTTAAAGAAAAACGTTTGATTGTTAAACTCGGCATATGGATGGAAAATGTATATTTTGTCAGTCATCTTTATTTTCAGATTTCATCCTTTATTAAGTTATTTTACTTTTTACAAGCTTTTCTACGACGGTCCTCTCGCTCAAAAGTCAAAAGCCATTCATGATTCAACATTTGAAAGGAAATCTATAATAGTCCCGAGCATTAGTGCCAAAACCATTTTAATTGAAAATAGAGTATATAAAGCAGGGTCAATATGAACTCTTATCCCTTTCAATGGAGCAGTGGTTTAAGTTTATTTTCTACCGGTATTGACTCATACATAACAGTTTAGAAAATAATCCCCTATCTTTATTCTCGACTCAAAGTTAATCCTAAATCATAAACTCTTTGTGGCTGAATGCCTGAAAGTCACGTGTTTAAAGATAATATCCTGAATAGCCCTCTGTTAAAAAAATCATAATCGTTTATCAAACGCAATAGATAAGGTTAATTGCAATAGCGTGAGAATCACCTCTGTTATCTTTAGCTATTTCTTAGGCAGAGTGAATTAAATATGCATGTATATATATATATATATATATATATATATATATATATATATATATATACTGTATATATATGTATATATAAATATATATATATATATATATATATATATATATATATATATACACATATACATATGTATATATATATATATACATATGTATATACAGTATATATATATATATATATATATATACATACACACATATATATATATATACTGTATATATGTGTGTATATATATATATATATATATATATATATATATATATATAATATATATATATAGATATATATATATATATTTATATATATATATATATATATATATATATATATATATATATACATATATATATAGATATATATATATATTTATATATATATATATCTATATATAGATATATATATTTATACATATATACTGTATATATATATTAATATATATATATATCTATATATATATGTATATATATTTATATATATAAATGCAGTTTTCGCTTGGAAATATATTAATGTTGTATTCCATGGATGAGAGAATTTTATGAGCATTTTACTCGTATTCTGTGATTTGAAGAGGTCTTCTCTAGATGACTGCGAAAGTGAGACTTGCTACTAAACAAGAATCTTCGTTAAAATAATCACAAAATAATTCATTGTAATTCTATATCAATATCAAGAAGAATTACATATCAATTCATCACCATCTCCTCCTACGCCTATTGACGCAAAGGGCCTCGGTTAGATTTCGCCAGTCGTCTCTATCTTGAGCTTTTAAATCAATACTTCTCCATTCATCATCTCCCATTTAACGCTTCATAGTCCTCAGCCATGAAGGTCTGGGTCTTTCAACTCGTCTAGTGCCTTGTGGAGCTCAGTTAAAAGTTTGGTGAAGTAATCTCGCTTGGGGAGTGCGACGAGCATGCCCAAACCATCTTTATCTACCGTTCATCATGAACTCATCCATTTATGCTACTAGAGTACTCTCTCTTAAAGCTTCATTTCTAATCCTGTCCTTCCATTTAACTCCCAATATTCTTCTGAGGGCTTTGTTCTGAAATCTACAATATCTGTTGGATATTGTTTCATTGTCATACCACGACTCATGTCTATACAGTAACACTGATCTTACTAAACTGTTTAATTTCATGCAATTTCATTTCTAAATTTTACTTAACGTCACCATCGCCTGATTTATTTTTTCAATCTTTCATTAAACTCCAATTCTAAAGACCCTGTCGGCGTCAATGACTTTAGATGTTAACATACCAGATAACTCCTAATCAATAATTTAATCTAAAGACCCTCTATAAGAGATCATAGTTCCTAAATATTTAAATGATTCTACCTCATTAATCCTTTCTCCTTCCAGTTATATCTCATCTTCCATTGCATATTCCTTTTTCATCATCTCTGTCTTTCTTCTATTTGTCTTGAGCCCAGCCTTATGTGATATTTCATGCATTCTGGTAAGCAAGCTTTGTAAGTCCTGTGGTACTCTGCTAATAAGGAGAGTATCATTAGCATACTCTAGGTCAGTTAATTTCCTATTGCCAATGCAGCCCATTCCTTCTCCACCATCCAAACTGTTCTAAGTTTTGACAAAATGCAGGTGGGGGATAAACAATATAGGTGACAACACATTCCCTTGGAATACTCCACTGTTCCCTGGAAATTCATTGACTTTGCACTTGCTATGCTCATGAACAGACTAATCAAATTTACATATTCAAAAGATCACCTATTTATGACCTCACTAAAGCGTTCTATTCAACGTTGTCTTTCTTCATCTTCCGTTGTTATACCAGATCCATCTCTCATTTAATGGGTATATGCCTCTTCTTCTTTGTCCCGTAGAAATTTCATTTTTAATTCTATGAGCAATTTTTACACCATAACCATTTCCTGAATTCATAGCTTTGTCAGCCTCATCTGCTTTACTGTCTAAATATTCTCTCCAGTCATTACTGGCTTTTTTTTTTTTTTTTTTTTTTACCTCACTATCAATATTGGAATACTTAACATGCTCTACCTTGTAATTTTCATTACTTTCTCGAAAACTTTTATCAATCAATTTCTGTCTTTGTCTCCTTTTTATAGTATCCCAAGAATCATATGATATCCATAGCTTTCTCCATGTACCTGCGTGTCCCAAAACTTCACTACCAACTGACTGATACATGATGTATTCACTACATCATATTTACTATATCAGCTCACTCACCTGGAATAATATCCATTTGTTAGTTATTATAAATCCCAAACTAATGTCGCCAATGCTTCTGGGTGGAATTAAATGAGAGGCTTGTATTTTCGAAATACATTTATTCTGCTAACGGCTTACATTACTGCTCAGCTCTCAATGGCTTATGACTCTTGAGTGAGCATATCGACGTAAAAAACCTCTTGTACAAAAATACAAAATAACAAATGAACATCACTCTTAAAAGACTGGATCCTACTGTAATATAAAAGCAAGAAGAATCACATCATATCTTTGAGACAATTAAGAAACGAAGAGCAATAATTAACGAAGAATGGTGTGATATTAAAAACATATATTGTTATTTATTTGTACTGTAATACCATATGCGCTACAGGTATTAGGAGTAATGTTGCACAGTATTGCACTGATAGAACACGTTTAAGCTTGAAGTATAAGTATAGTAGCGTATGTTATGAAGGATTTAATCCTTTATTAACCCTTTAACAGCCTTAATTTTTGTCATAGAGAGGTCAGGTTGGTTTCATTCTCTTGGAAAATGTCTGAATTTTCTCAAAAAATTATCAAAAATATGAAGAAAAAAAAATTATAGCATTTTTTTGCGAGGACGTACCGGTACGTCCATGGGGGTAAAGGGATGGCTTTTGTGAAACGTACCAGTACGTCCTTTGGGGGTAAAAGGGTTAAAGTTTCTAAGACTGCAAATCGACTCCTACATTTAATTTCAAATGCTTCTTTGTGCTCATCTTCTAGAAGCTTGGTTGCATTAAACCTAGGTATTCCATTTACATTTCTGTTGGGTGGTTTCAGTTTTAATTTCAGTGTGGCAATGAGAAGCTGGTGATCACTACCAATATATGTACCTCTATAGCTTCTTACATTTCTCAGAGTCCTCCTTCTCTCTTTATTAATGGTTAAGTGTTCAATTTGATTTTTGTAATTGCCACATGGTGAAGTCCATGTATAGTTGTGGATGTCCTTGTGCTGGAAAAGAGTACCTCCAATATAAAGGTTATTTATTGAATGAAAACTTATGAAATGAGCTCCATTTTCATGTGCAACTTCGCTAAGACCCTCAACACCCATCACATTCTCCATACTTTGATTATTTGATTATTCCTTCAAACTTTAGCATTGAAGTTACCAATCACAATTCACAGTACAAAGAGCAATCTTGCAACTCTAGAGAAACATACACAAGACTAACTCTAACTGTCTGGCAGAAAAAAAGATGAAGTAATTAAAAGAATGTTCAACAAAGGGCAGGTGCAGTGGACAAACATATCTTAAACAAATCATACCTGAGTTGGCAACTGAGAAATAAAATTAAAAGGCCCATAAGCTGGCCATAATTAACTTATAATCAAATCCACTGTAAATATTCTATCCCAAAATACGTAGCTTAAAGAAGAACCATCTTTTTTTCAGATTTCTATCCCCGTGAAGTAATGAAGACAAGGCGTATGCATCAACAACAACTTTACTGTAGTCTACCTGTCTCAGTAGGCGAATTCGAGAAGGAAGAGAACGGAAATATGGAACTATCAGGATTAACTATACTACTGTACAATGTACATTAGTCTAGTTACTCCTAATAGTTACCCTTGACATTATGCCTAAGCAAAAGACAAACTATGAATAGACAAAATTAAGAAAATTCTTCACACAATAAATGTCCAAGTTATATGTGATCGTGCATCACTCATGGAAGGAGGTTTTAGTGAAAACATGTGTGAATATTTATTTCTAGAATTAAAGCTTTGTTTTTTTATTACCTGACTAGCAAAAATATTGTGATTATGTATAGGCTAGATTGGATCCAAATTTTATCATGTGTATCTTGATCGGAATAATCAACTATTTTGTACAATGTAAGTCAAGGTCAAATAAAGAAATGTATCAACAATAAAGTCTTTACATTTTGCAAATCCAAATATACAAAATCTTAATTGTCAGATTTATGACCAAGTCCTTTTAAACAACTCTATTTGCAACTTTAAAGGCAGATTCTGTTTTTTTGACCAATGCCCTTTTAATGTCAACAAGACTACCAAATACTGTTTAGTTTATTATTCTTCTCTTTTCTCAACAAGTAGTTATATATATATATATATATATATATATATATATATATATACTATATATATATATATATATATATATATATATATATATATATATATATATATATATATATATATATATATATTCTGTGTGCCGAGAAGAGGACGTCTCTCTCGTGATAGCCGCACCCCACAACCCCCCCCCAAAAAAAAAATTACTTAAAACAGAAAAGAAAGAAAAAGAACGGCTCTTAATTCACGGTTGGATTGAAATGCATTGGATTTACAAATTTGTGATATGTGGTTACAAAGGAGAACCAACACAAAGGGCCCAACAGATTGTAGACCTGCTTCCATATAAATAGAAGGCTCCCTACTCCCTACACCCCTATCCTAGAGCTAAGTAGAAATAAGAGGCCACAGGAGGAGACAGAGCCTTCCCCACCCCTGGGGTTCTTCTTCTTATTGTCATTATTATTATTATTATTACTAGCTAAGTTACAACCCTAGTTGGAAAAGCAAAATTCTATAAGCCCAGGGACTCCAAAAGGGAAAAATAGCGCAATGAGGCAAAGAAATAAGGAAATAAATAAGCGATCTGAAAATAATGAACAATTTAAATAAGATATTTTAAAAACATTAACAACATCAACACAAATATGTCATAAAACGACCACAAAAAGACTTATGTCAGCCCATTCAACATAAAAACATTTTCTGCAAGTTTGAACTTTTGAAATTCTATCGATTCAACTACCCGATTAGGAAGAACATTGAGAGTACTAGCAATGAAATGTGTCATCAGGGGAACGAAAAACCTTGCACTGGTAATGTTTAGCACCAGTGCTTTATTACCAAATGAACACAGAATGTTCCTTTCCAACTATAAGTTGTAGGTTGGCTAGGGCACCAACTACCTGTTAAGATACTACCGTTAGAGAGTCATTGGGTCCTTTGACTGGCCAGACAGTACTACATTGGATCCCTTTCTTTGGTTGCGGCTTCTTTTGCCTACACACACACACCGAATAGACTGGCCCATTTTCTCCACGTTCCCCTCTTTCTTCATACACCTGACAACACTGAGATTACCAAACAATTATTCTTAACTCAAGGGATTAACTACTGTACTGTAATTGTTCAGTGGCTATTTTCTCTTTGGTAAGGGTAGAAGAGACTCTTTAGCTATGGTAAGCAGCTCTTCAGGAGGACATTCCAAAATAAAACCATTGGTCTCTAATACCATGGTCTTCCACTGTCCTGGGGTAACGTTCTCTTGCTTGAGGGTACACTCGGGTACACTTTTCTTTTCCATTTTTCTTCCTCTTGTTATTTTTCAGTTTTTATAGTTTATACATGAAAGATCTATTTTAATGTTGTTACTCTTCTTAAAATGCTTTATATTAATTGTTCATTATATCTTGTGTAGTTTATTTATTTCCTTATTTCCTTTCCTCACTGAGCTATTTTTCCCTGCTGGAGCCCTCGGGCTTATAGCATCCTGCTTTTCCAACTAGGGTTGTAGCTTAGATAATAATAATAATAATAATAATAATAATAATAATAATAATAATAATAATAATAATAATACAGTGTACTAAAAGACTGTCCTTTCTAAGTTACAGAACTTACACTTAACATCAATTGCTTAGATTTTAGAGATGATTTTTTACTAAGTGACCACAAGATACTACACACCCATATAAGATATACCCTGATCAATATTTATATAATTACAATTATAAGTGTTGAGGGTGTTATATTAACAAGAATTACAGTTTGGATTAGCTATGAGTGGTTATGTTTGCTGATGAGGAAATGTTTCATAATAAAACGGCAAAACATTCATTTAATTCATATTATTGCAACACAGTCCCGCACCCATAAACGGCAGGTTCGCTCTAGCGTCACGCTGCAACCTCAAGCATTAATCTATTGATCTAACAAACATCCAGACCTTATGAGATTAAAGTAGTTTTTGAGTTTAGAAATATCATGTTATTGTCATTAATATTTATCTATAATCAATATTAAGAGCAATAGAACTTAGAATCTATGTAATTGCTCATATATATCTTATCATCGTGACTTAAGAGGTCAATGACTTGAAAAATAACTAAAACCCCCAAGTCTATCCCAAAATCCGTATATCAACATCTCAGGGATAAAAAGAAATGGACCGGCTGATTAGGGACTATGCCACTTCCTTCAGAGGCTCAGAAGCTTGTGGGAGGAGCATCTAACACTGCATCTAACACTGCCTAGAGATCATCTCAGAAAAGTTTTCTTTAGCCAAATACAATATAATGTTTTTGGGGAAGAGCTTAACGTCACACAAAAAGATTGTTTGTCTGTTAAATGAGATGTGGTTTTATACATTCAAAGTATGTAGGAATCATTATTTATGGGACCATCTTTCTTTCTAGAGAATGGAAAGATTTATTAACTCGCTTCAGAGTTTTCAAATAGATATCTGACTCCACATGATATGAACTGGTCTTTATTTAGCTACCGAACATTAGTTTTTATTTCTTTATTTATACTTATTATGTTTAATGATTTTTTATAGTTAGTACCCTATGTTTTCACAAGAACTAGTCATCTAATGATAACTTTCTCTTTAGCACTATCTCTTTGACTTCAATGTTTTTTGGGTGACTGAACCACATAAAACACATATTTGCCAACTTAGTCCCCGCTGGAACTCCAGGGCCTCTTACACTCTAATAGTTTTAATTGAAACGGTAAGAAACATTATCCGCCCCGGGACTTTAGCTGTCCGACTGGCTGTGAATATAATTGTAGCTTCCCATTCTTCTGTTCTCCCGGTTCTTGTTTTTAATCTTGAAATCATCTGTTCCTATCATCCAATCTTTCGTAACTATATTTCCTCGCCTCAAAAAGATTCTCAGTTTTCTCGGTTAAAGCAGATGTTAGGTTCAAGAACAAAACTCCACAGAAATTGTCTACAAGATAAAACAGATTACTAAAATTCTTCGGTCTGAGTAATAATGGCATGTTTCGTGTGTCACTTTGCTATCTTGAAGAGAGTTCCTTACAAAAGTAGTTTTATATAGAAGCTTTTCTTTATCGAAATAGTTACACGTGATTCCGCAGACTTTTACTAATGTCAGGAGAGCCAATATAATATGAAAGGAGACTAATTTCGATTAGAGTCAACAACTTAGAATATCCAACATCACCATATTTTCGATTATAAATGAAAAAAAGTACATTCTAAAGATTTCTGGTGATGAAAATATTTTAGATAAGATTCTTTCAAATCTTCGGAAAGAAACTAGCTTTAAAGTCTGTAAGAAATATAATAAAATTCAAACCAATTATGAAAATCTGATAATGAAATAGGGAAAAACACTCCTATTAGTAAAGGATAAGTTATATAGCTCTAATATTTATATAATTATGAAACCTATTACATCAATTTATGAAGGAAATATAACTTGAATCATATATCGGATGAACCCAAGATAAAATAAGCGCCCAGCCCAATCCCTCTCCCTCCCCCCCACCCCCACCCCCCCCCCCTTAAAAAAAGGTTGACAGATCCTTGCAAGGAAGAACTATAGCAGAGTCGAAGCAGGTCGCAGCCTTGCACGTAGGAAGGTTGAGTCTTGGGCTTCAAGGTTGGGTGGAGTGGGGTGAGAACTGGGATGTTTAGGCAAGGAAAAGGGCGGAGATGAAAGGCTTTATGGGAGAGGAGAATGGGCTGAACTGTCAAGACTAGCGAAAGTAGTCAAACGGAATCTGGAGATTTAGTATCAGCTGATGATAAGAATTAATTTCTCCGCTCTAGAGGATGTTTTCCAAAATTATATTGTATCCTTCAATAAAAAAACATACGATTTCTAAAGTTTGCATAGGATTCCAAGATTAAATTATGGCGATAGTTGGAGAGGTGCTTGCCTTTAGGCGATACTTGTTAGTGATGGATGTGATAATTCTTCAAAGGAATGCGATAAACAACTCTTGACTTATCCAATCCAATAAAACAGGTGCATTGAGCGTACTTTCGATAATGAGTGTTCTAAAACTTCATACTGTACGACCCACACAATTTTTTTTTTCTGAGGAGTTAAGGAGGCTCGCAACGGAAGACCAAATAGAATTCATATTATAGGAGAACAAAAAAAAATGAATGTTCTGAATTTGATACAAAGAACAAAAAAGAAATTATTCGACGAAGGTTAAACACAAAATTGCACTCTTTAAAATATTCATCGTTTTATGTAATTTTCTAAATCACTTAAATATATCTTTTATTTATCAATGCTCTAAAGGGTAACAAAGATTATAATTACTACGCAAAACTTATTCTTCAAAGACTAAAGGACTAAAGAGTGTATAAAGTAATTCAATACAAGTCATGTTATTTTTCACTTTCCTGTATATCGGATCTCTATTGTTTTCTTCCAAGAAAACCAAAGAAAATTAACCCATGACACAAGTATTGTTACTTCCCTGATGTAGAACACTTACCCCTGAAAAAATACACCTTCCTAGTTAATTCAACTGAATTTTCTTTTATTTTTTCATCAAAGGTCATTAGGAAGAAACTAATTCACATCATAAGAGTATCACAATTCACTGCACAGGAAAGAATGTGTAGCTACTTTGGATGGTATTGTTATTTCTGAAGTTTTACCAGGGACGTGTAATTCAACTTCGACCCGTGAGAAATGAAAGTCTGTATATTTTTATACCATGGAAAAATTAGTCATTCAAAGGAGGTAAATTTCGTCAGAGAAATTACTACTTTAAGACTAACTAAATCTGTTGCAAAATCTTTTTTTATGAAAATGGATCGTTTTTTTTTTATAATCAAATATCTTTAGTTATTAGAGCACTTTAGTTAATCCGTACGTAAACTAACTCTTAGTTAATATATATATATATATATATATATACTGTATATATATATATATATATATATATAGAGAGAGAGAGAGAGAGAGAGAGAGAGAGAGAGAGAGACTTCCAAAATTGATGATGATCACTGCAAGTCTACAAGACAAAGTTAAGGAAGACAAATTTTGTTTTCCAAAATTTCCTCCTATCATACAGCTACATATTATAGTATATAAGCATATATAATCATAAGTTTACTTCATGAAGTTATGAATGTTCTGTATTCTCCTTTGACGGAGATATCAATGCAGTGGTTAGAACGTCAGCATCACTTGCAAAAGGTTCAAGGATTCAGTCTGAGCAAGAAGGAACGAGTTACAAATATTCGTTGGGTCTCAATATTATGCTGTCCTCCAGTGGACTAGTTATGGATGATGATGAGGATGATGATGATGAGATATATATATATATATATATATATATATATATATATACTGTATATATATATATATATACTGTATATATATATATATATATATATATATATAAACTGTATAAAGGTGTGTGTGCGTGCCGTTATAGTTTAATTTCTTTGGCCTGATATGTCCACTGTTCATTGGATTAGAATGGATTCCTGAATTTGGGCACATTGGTCTAGCACCAGGTTGTGTAAAACCAATGAGCACCCTGGCCTGGTGCAACTGGAGGGAAGCCAAACCTCAAAAGTGCACTGAGAAGAGTTAAAGAAAGATATTTAGACGAAAGAAAGAGGAACAGAGCTATAGTAGAAGGCTAAATGGTTTTTGTGCATCTTGGGTGCTGCAGAGACCCTTGAATAAAGGCCGAGTTCTGTTTCTAATCACTTTTTAATCTTCATAACGATAATATGGGAATTTCTATTCCAAAGCCGTGTTTGATACCTAGCTATGTCTCACAAGACTAGTCAGATTTAAATTGTGGCTTATGTGGTTACGTCCCTAACTGGTGATTGCCAGGCTGAGGTTCGAGTCCCGCTCAAATTCGTTAGTTCCTTTGGTCGCTGTAACCTCACAATCCTTGTGAGCTAAGGATGGGGTTTTGGGGGTTCCTATAGATCTAATCTGCTGAGTCATCAACAGCCATTACCTGGCCCTCCTTGGTCCTAGCTTGGGGGGAGCGTGGTCTTGGGTTCCGATCATATGCATATATGGTTAGTCTCTAGGTCCTGCTTGATAGAGCAATGTCACTGTCCCTTGTCTATGCCATTCATGAACAGCCTTTTGAAATCTTTAAATATGCTGACATCATGAAAAATGGCGTGTGTATGGCATCCTCATCCCTGTTTCAAGGAGAAAAGCAGTGTAGGGTGAATATATATATATATATATATATATATATCCCTACACTATATATAATGTGTATGTGCGTGTTTTTCTAACATGGTAACTCCTAATTCCTCCAAGTTCCTAAGAACATGTTTAGCAGGAGTGATGCTGCCAGTCAAAGAGCCCCGATTTTGAAAGGCTGTGTTGTGTAGTGATGGTATCTAACTTTCAACCGATTAATTTCTATATTCCTATATATTTGATTTCATATGTATACCATACGTTAGATCTTTTGGTAAAAACTTAAAACTTGATGATACTATATTCTCAACCAAAACAATTTTCTGAAAACGATAATACAGTCACTGAATAAGACTGTTATACTTAAATTTTTCATGATATCGTTATAACATTATAACTATTTACTCATGGAACCATACCTATTTGTCTTATCAAGTATGTTTACGTTTCTGGTGTCCTTCAAACAAATTTCCTTATCGACTTCAGCTTCTAATATTAGAATAAGGAAAAACTACGATGAAAATTATAAACAAAGATAAAGTATTACATAAAAATTCAGAGTGTCGACTATTCAACTTATCTATTTGAATATTGTGCTTACATAGTGGGTAACGTCTCGAACCTCCTCGTGTACGGAAAGAAACCTACGAAAGTTGGTCATAATAAATCAGTAAACTCAAAGCAAAGTTAATTAAAGGATGAAATAACCAAAGAGGACAGTTCAATCGCTCTTTTCCCAGCTTCGTTTTTCAAACGAGACAACAACAACGAATTTCTCTTTGCGTTGTCATGATTCCATCAAGCAAGGTTTTTCCTCGCCGCTAAAAGTCCATGTCCCAAACATTCCCTTCAAATTAGGAAGGTAACAACTCACGCAGTATGTTGATGGTGTCTGCAAGGTAAGAAATCAAGTTAATCCCTTTGGGCTAATCTCACAAATAACAACTGACATGCAAAATTCACTGCATGTCCACTACTGCTAAATATGTACTATCAACCTTTCATTAATTACCAAATGAACCATTATTCTACTTAAGCATTGTGAAGCAATAATGAAATAAAATAGAATAGTTACTTTGAATGTCTTGTGGCAAGATACTTTCATAACCGTAACACAAATTCTTTATTGGAGAAAGAATGGTTTCTGTTGGTACAATACAAGGACGACTGGTTTGGCTCATGAGATGGTGTTGAAACACGCACATGTTTTTAACATGATATACATCTATCTGCAGGAGAGAGAATCGTCAAACTGTCACCTGTTCATCATATCTTAAATACTGTACTGGATAAAGTGTGTTAAGAGAGAGAGAGAGAGAGAGAGAGAGAGAGAGAGAGAGAGAGAGAGAATATTTAGTGGTTTATTTCTTTAAATGCCTTGACCATAACCTATGCCCCTGGGAAAGGAGATAGTGGGTAGAAAAATAAAAGTTAGAATAGCGGTCAGAGGTAAGGCGTGACAACAGGGAAGTTTTTTTTCTTTAACGCAAGACAGTTCGACTGCCTTTCTGGTCGTGTTATGGATATTATCCCTCATAAGATTAAGAGGCTGCGGTGATTTAAGTAACTGAATTATTAGCTTCTTATAATAAATCGTTCTAATCGTGTGTATCTTTCTATCTAAACCAGATTTTACTGTAATCTTCTTTCAGTCCTGAATCTCGTTTTTATAAACGAGATTCTCTTATGTAAAAGGTTACCTTCCCCTTAGGATAGTGGAGTATGTAGGGGATGAAAGTCTTGTTGAAGTTATTTACTCCCCTGAAATTCAAGGTATCCTCAGCAGAGCTCAGGAACAGACCAATAAATGGTATAACCAGTGACTTACCAGGAATAAATCCAGTAAAATCATGTATTTACTGATTAGTCGATCTCTTAACAAGTTCTCAATTCTTAATTAGCTGTGAATAGTTAACAATGTAACTGTGACCTTCGACTAAAGCTTTCTTTTCTGCTGCACCAAACATATTTACTCTTGATTCAACATACTTCATATAATTTTGTTAAAACACTGTCGGAATAATTCTTTTTCCCCTCTGGATATCAGAAATATCAAGAGAAGTTTGTTTCTTACCAAGACAGGTAGAAGTAACAGGTTTTTTTTTTTTCCAGTAAAAGTAGTTACGTTTCAAATTACTGTAACAAGATTTCCAGTTTGACCATAGTCCATTATGCTTAAACATTCGGCATTGCCTTTAGTTGTTTAACCAGCTGAGTTAATGCACTCTGCTCGTTTTGCAGCAACATTATTATTATTATTATTATTATTATTGTTGTTGTTGTTGTTGTTGTTGTTGTTGTTGTTGTTGTTGTTGTTGCTAGCTAAGCTACAATCCTAGTTGGAAAAGCAACATGCTAGAAGACCTAGGGCTCCAACAAGGAAAATAGCCAAGTGAGGAAAGGAAATAAGGAAATATATAAACTACAAGAGAAGTAATGAACAATTAAGATATGAAATTCTAAGAACAGTAACTACACGAGAACAAATATTTCATATATAAACTGTAAAAACTTCAAAACAAAACAAAAAGGAAAGAAATAAGATAGAATATTGTGCCCGAGTGTAACCTCATGCAAGAGAAGTCTACCAAAGACTGCGGAAGGCCCTGGTTCATGGTACAGAAGATATGGCACTACCCAAGACTAGTGAAACCTTGGAAAATTATTTCATAAATTGTTCAGAAATCAAATTGACTGCGTAAACTTGTACAATTTCCTTCCTTTCATATTTTACCAAACTAGTCTGTCCTTGTCTCATTTTTATTCGTTTGTATGTACACAATTTGAATAATAACAAGACTACTCCTTTGAATATATTTCTTTACAAATAACTATAAAACGTGACTTCTCAATGATAGTTTGGAATATTACAGTCAAAATCGATAGCTGGTAACATTATAACAAAAACAAACGTGCAGTACATTTACCTTTCTTTAACCTTGATTTCCAAATGGGATACTGCGTGTCCCGGATACTTGAGAATAGCCTCGTTTGCATTTAGGCTTAAGTCTTGCCGGATAGTGAGAGAGAGAGAGAGAGAGAGAGAGAGAGAGAGAGAGAGAGAAATAATCAGCAACGGCACTACTAAGATGACCTCTTATCTTCGCCGGCTGTTACAATCTATCTTATGGGTCATGTGGTTTGAAATGAAAAAAAAAATTGTTACATTAAGAAAAACATCCAAATTGCGAAGTACGTATCAAACATATCAATGAATTCACGGTAAATACTTAGTCTATAACTTCCATCAATAATGTTGGATGGATTGGTTGACTGATTGATTGATTGATCCAAAGCAATCAATCAATCAATCACAATCAATCAGTCAGTAATTTAAATGTTGGTTAGGTTTACTTATTGATTGATTGATGCAGATCAATCGATAAATCAATCAATTAATCAGTAATTTAAATTTTGTTTGGATTTACTTTTGATTGATCGATCCAGATCAATCAATCAATCAGTAATTCAAATGTTGTTTGGGTTTATGATTGTTTGATTGATCCAGATCAATCAAACAATCAACCAGTAATTTAAATGTTGGTTGGGGTTACGGATTGATTGATTGATCCAGATCAATCAATCAATTGATAAGTAATTTGAATGTTGGTTGGGTTTATGATTACTTGATTGATCCAGATCAATCGATCAACCAATCAATCAGTAATTTGAATATTGTTTGGGTTTATCATTGCTTGATTGACCCAGATCAATCAATCAATCAATCAGTGAACCCATTCATCGTTTGAAATGTATATAACAAAACACTTACCTTCATCATCATCATCCAGTGCCATACCCCCAAGGACGACGGCAATCATGGCTCGCTATTCTTATCTATTTCCGGCTCTCTTGCAGCAACTGGACTGCTGATATTCTTCCTCCAGTCATTCTCAACAATTCATTCGTATGTTTTGTCTAGGTCTTCCTCTCGGCCTCCTTCCATTGATTTTACCAGAGAGAGAGAGAGAGAGAGAGAGAGAGAGAGAGAGAGAGACCCACAAAACACTGCAGTATATAAATAGCTGAAAGCTTTACTTGTCGAATTACGTATTTTGCTAAAGCTCTAACTTAATTAATGCATAAACCTGAAGGTCACAATACACAAGACAACATAATGCATTGTGCAAGGAACCGGAACTGACCTGAGGGACTGGCAACATCGAAGTGACATCCGATATTAAAGCGCACTAGTGTATGCGACCCGTCAAAAATGACGGCTAATCATTTAGACAGATACACACACATACACACACAGATTCAACCCTTCTCCCCTCTTCCCCTTTCCTAACTACAACACGCTAATCTAGGCTAATTTAGGCAATATATATATGTATATATATATATATATATATACATACATATATATATATATATATAAGTAATATAAGTATATATATATATATATATATAGATATATATATATATATATATGTATATATGCATATATATATATATATATATACATATATATATATATATATATGTATATATGCATATATATATATATAATATATATATATATATATATATTGTATATATGTATCTATATACATATATATATATATATATATAGCTAGACACTTGCACTTTATTGTATAAGGGATATTATTATATTGATCACGTTTTCACAGTTACGCTTACAACACGAACGGAGGACTTTCTCTCATAAAATACATTTTAGGATAGCCAGAGTAGTTAATTTCAACGATTAACAAGATTTCAAGAATTATTTTTTCTTTTTAAAGAATATCATTTGAAAGTCTTAGAAGGACCCAAATACGTTTCTTCCTATTATAATCTGGACTAAACCAAAAAAAAAAAAAAAAATCGTCCAAACCATTTCCTTCATAATTATCATCATCCCACTCCACGAAAACTACACGGTATAACCTCGCCCGCTCCTCCACCATAATATCATTGGCTAAAAGATAAGAAAAAAAATGGCGTTTACTATGTAGCAGGTCATATCTCATTCCGACAACACTTCCTCGATTCCTTAAGGGTAGCAGACATCACCCTTGGCACCTTGCGACCGCTTCCTGGATCGGTAGGACTACGAGCCAACGACCAGGTGTTAAGTAATACGCTGCTGGGCTGTGCTGAGACGCCTGCTTACTTGTGGCTATTCCTGAAGTAGGAAGAGATAGACTATTTTATATGCATGCCATTCTGCTCCTAATACACTTTGGCCTTAAGAGAATGGGTTTGCTATTATTCATTCTCTCTCTCTCTCTCTCTCTCTCTCTCTCTCTCTCTCTCTCTCTCTCTTTGCAGTTGTTTTTCATACTTTATTATTATTATTATTATTATTATTATTATTATTATTATTATTATTATTATTATTATTATTATTATTATTATCCAAGCTACAACCTTGGTTGGAAAAGCGGGATGCTATAAGCCTAAAGGCTTCAAAAAGGAAATATCGTCCAGTTAAGAAATGAACTAAGGAAATAAATAAATTAGAAGAGAAAAAATGAGCAATTAAGATTAAATATTTTAAGAACAGTAATAACACTAAATACATCTTTCATATATAAAGTACAAATGCAAAAAGAGGACGAGATATAAGATAGAACAGTGTGCCCGAGTGCACCCTCAAGTAAGATAACTTTACCTAAAGACAGTGGTAGACCATGGTACAGAGGCTAGGGCACTGTCCAAGACTGGAAAACAATGGTTTGATTTTGGAATGTCCTTTCCTCAGGAGAGCCGCTCATTCCAGATAAAGATCCTCCCCCCCCCCCCCCCCCCACCCACCAGCCCTTACCAAAAGGAAAGTAGCCACTTGAAAATGACTGTGCAGTAATCAACCTCCACCGCGAAATAGAATTATTTACCGAGTTCCACAAAAAGACATCAAAAGCTACCTTCGGCCAAGTTCAGGCTGTCGAAACGAAGATAAGTTGATGAAATTGATCAACTCTCCTGCCATTGAGTGACACTTATCTTCAACTTTTATGACTTTGATCGCTATGAAAGTATCAAACATTGTTATTGTAACAATTTCAATCCATCGAATAACATTGTACACTCTCTCTCTCTCTCTCTCCTCTCTCTCTCTCTCTCTCTCTCTCTCTCCCTTTTCATATACTACTGTAATTGCAAAAGTACAAGACTTTAGCACTTGACTTCATTAGTATTCGAACACGCACCGTTGCATTTATAGCAAAATTCATGTTAGTTCCTTGGTAAAGTAAAAAAGCTTACATTAACAGATCTAATGATAAATTAGAATTGCTCAGGGGTTCACGAAAAATAGAGTTCAGTTTATACTTTCTCCAAAGCTTTAGTAAGAGGGATAATGTATTTTTTTTCTATCCGGGAAAAAAGTTTGAGAGCAACGGAAGTACTTACATGAAATTATCCTTCAAAGTTTTCATGTCATTACTTTTGTTTTTATTAGAGGTGGTAATGTATTAACCGAACAGATCTCTTTGTGTTTGAATACTAATGGATTCATGAGCTGAAGCCTTGAATTTTCACACACACACACACACACACACACACATATATATATATATATATGTATATGTATGTATATATGTATATGTATATAAATATATATATATATATATATATATGTGTGCGTATATATATATATATATATATACAGAGAGAGAGAGAGAGAGAGAGAGAGAGAGAGTATAACATTTGTGAAGAATTATCTTCCCTCTTTATTTTCATTCATTTATTTTCATTTATCTCGGAGAAGGATTGCTGTTAACTGTTATTGGGTTTTGTTTACATTAACGCTTCTGTGAAGTTGGCGTGAAAAACAAAAACAAAATCCAAATTATAAGCATTGGTTACATGGTTAGGCTTATTCTAATAATCAATAATCAAGGAAATATATTTTTTTCAGCTTGTATTTAAAAAAATCGAGTTGTTTGGATATTTAGATGATTGTTAAAATGACTTTCCATTAATTAGGTTTAATTATCATGAGCTTGATAAATACCTGCTTGGTTTAACACAATCTTTCCGTTTGTTTAGTAAGAATACGTTTAAAACTGTCATCGTTGACAATTCTATTTATAACAGCATTGTCGTCCAGGAGTAGTTTAAAAAGCATCATGAAAACATCAGGATTGACTAGCTCCCAAATTACCAGACCTCAATTCCATCGAAAACCTATGGGCCATCATGAATATAAAATAGGGCGGAAGTGCCCTTAAATCAAAACATGTACTCATCAACCACTGTTTGTCTGTGTGAGAATCCTTCAGAGGAACCAAGATATGTGAGGATTTGGTGTGGTCAGTTCAAGGAGATTAAGTTCTGTTATTGACAATGTAGGTTTTTACACAAAATATTGAATATCTCTTGTCTTTTTGCATTTTCATTGTTGATGAATAAGAATAAATGTCGATATATATATATATATATATGTGTGTGTGTGTGTGTGTGTATACATATACTGTATATATATATATATATATGTGTGTGTGTGTGTGTGTGTATACATATACTGTATATATATATATATATATATATGTATATTATATATACTGTATATTCATATATGTATATACAGTATATATGTATATATATATATATATATATGTGTGTGTGTATATATATATATATATACAGTATATGTATATATATGTATATATATATACATATATATATATATATATATATATTCATTATATATATATATATATATATATACATATATATATTCATATATATATATATATATATATATCTGTGTATAAATACATATGCAATCTACTAATCTACCAAGCAACCTCTTCTCAACATGGTATTTTAAGATATCTTTAGTATTTCCTACGTAAAATCATTATTGATAATCACGAGTAACATCAACGATGATAGTTTTCAACGTATTAATACTATACAAGTTGAAAGATTATGGTAAATCAAACACGTATTTATAAAGCTCATGATAATGAAACCTAACTATTGGAAAATCATGCTAACAAAAATCTAAATATCCAAATAACTCAATAATATTTTGTATAACAAGATGGAAAATATACTTCCTTGATTATTGAAATGGGCATAAACATGTAGTCAATGCTTTACGTGCATACATCTTGGATTTTGTGTTTATTTTTTTCACACCAACTTGTGTATTTTTTATATTCCATTTAATCAGATGCTAAACCTCTTTATGCTTTATCAAAATAAATAGAAATGACTTTAATATTTCCCTATAAAAGTAGAAAGTTGATTTACAAATCACATTAGGCCAAGGCTTATGCACTATGTTCGTATTGCCACGCATTGTTGAATACTCGATATCACACTTCGAGAGCCGCAGATGTTTCTATTGGTAATTAATTATTTCAATAAACTTTTATTGAACATACATTTACCATTCACTTTGAAATGCCTTCTGTGGTTCAGCAGTTAATCACTGATACTTATTATCAGATAAAGAGGATGACAATGATTTAAATAAAATATACTAACTGGCAACTCCACAAGTTTTTAAAGACGTACGATGAATTTTGACATTTGTAACTTCACTTTTGACTAGTCTTGGTATAAACTAAACAGAAGAATACATGTAAACTCTTGCCTATCTTGCGTGAGACTCACGCATTTTAGCCTCGTGTCACGCACTCAAGCGCAGTTACCAAAATCCTGTGCTAAAAACGACAATCATTTCCTGATTGAATAACCAACATAACATGTAAAGGGAATATATTACATGAAAAAATTAATTATTTGTCACTTTAACCAGGTATGTGGATTTATTTCATTATTTTATCTCTTGCATGTATTGCATTATTAGGAAAATAATTCCGCCAGAAGCCTTCAAATGCCCCTTAAAAACCTTCAAAATTATAGCCTCCTACAAACTCGCTGACCAGGTGCCGCTGAAGTTGACAGCTCTGCAGAAGCAAAATTTAGATATATTGTGCAAGAAATTAGGATGTATGGAGATCTAAATAGAGTAGACTTGGCATGGCAGGTGAGAATAAAGATATATGAAACAGTAGTGGCTCCTACATTGCATGCAAATATTGAAACGTGGTGTGTTATAATGGAAAAATGATTGAAAGAATTAGTGAGCATTAGTACAAGATAGTTAAAGGAATGGTTAAACAAGTTGCAACTTCACCTTATTGTTGACTTATTGTGAAAAAAGGTGTATGGCCAACAGAGAATAGAATAGGGTATAAAAATCTGATGCTTCTCATAACATCATTACACAGATGATAAACGGTTAATTAGAGATAATGGAAGACCAATTACGGGAATTGGTAATGTTAGGGAAAAAGTCTTCTAGAAATATGCATAAGTATGATATTAAAATTGAAGAGGTAAGAAACTATAGAAACCAAGATTTCAAGAAATAAATAAAAGGTAAAGTGGCAAATTAAATTGATATAAACATAGAAAAAAAGAAACTCAGAAATAACAAAGTTGAGGTTCATAAATGGTAATGGCAGAAAGAATTATATAGGTGAAATTCATTTGATGTCCACCTTAACTTTTATGGGAAATTTAAAAAATCCTTTTAGTATGCTATTAGTCATTTGTGTGTACTTTTTATATATTGCAAAATTTGTGCAATAATCGCATGCAATGAAGTATCCCGTATGAATGTCTCAGGTGAGTTTAAACGGATTAGGCTTAGCCCGTATGGATTATTTCCGATTGTAGCAGTCAATTGTTTTCAAGGTGATTCCACTCTTGATTTAGTCACTTATTAAACCTTTCATAAATAACACTTATTATTACCAATAATTAATTTTCCATCTTGGACATAATCTTTGCTATAGTTATATTTGGCCCTTTTTATTTGTACTTTTTCAGGATTTTTTTATATATCTAGACTGTTTGTTAGTTGTTTTCCAATATAAATTCATATCCAGATATTTCAATGTCCTTGCTAGCTAAATTTAATTACAACTGTATGAAAAAACAATGAGAAACTGAGATGTTTTAGTTTTTTATCACAAACATAGAAAAATATTTGATTATAAACATAAATAATACAATGATATGAAGATATAAAATCTTTACATCAATTACAATAGATTCCCCACCGTATGGAGCATTGCAAGATATGTCTTGCTGTTTGTAAGTCACAGTGCCACTTAACACATTATGCACATTTAATGATACTTGTGAATGTGGCTCTTGCTGGAACAGAACTTGCATGTCTATCTAACTTCAACATGCTGTGGTCTATAAAGAGAAGTGGCACCCTTGAGAAACTCATTTCTCGGAGCAACTGCATGTTGGCCCCGTTTAATTGAAGGCACATTTCGGGTTGAAAGGGAATACCTCTTGACTTTGATGTTGGAGTTCTTGAAGTTCTGCAGCCAAAAGGAGATGCCAATGTGGAAATCCTTAAGGAGCATGGAGTTGCACTAAAATGCCAAACAATCCCTCTTGTATAGGATCCAAGATCTGAAGACAATCAAGTCCAGGATGTACACATAGAGACTCATGTAGTACCTCTTTGCTTTGATGGAGGTCTAGTAGAGGAGGGTTAACATGTCACTCTTGTCAATGACACCCATGCGACCGTTTCAATTGTCGGTGGTTGTCTGAGAGAATATCTGGCTGGTATTATAGTCTTCTGGAAGCGTTTGAAACGTTTTACATGCTATCTGAGCAAAGATCTGACAGTTATTTCAGTCTTTTGGCATATGGACAAGGCACAGGAACTTTCTTCTTCACTCCCCTATCATACCATTCCACTTCACCCACAGGGTCCACGCTGACATCAGTGGACACGATTGTCACCATGCTGTTGTCATTCCATATTGCAACAAGGAAGTCACCAGAAGAGATGTAGTCCTGTGTTACCTTTTGTACCGACTTCTAGCTCATTTCCTTGACAGACTACAAGGGGGATAACCAATTTTTTTCTCCCTGACAGCGCTAACATACTAGCATCTATATTTGACCTAAAGACCTCAGCAAAACGTATAGTGGTGAAGTAGTTGTCGGCGTACACATCAGAGTTCTTAGTACCATTGAAGGTCTTGACCAAGGTGACAATAAGGTTTGTAGTGACTGACATCTCCTCTTCAGACAGTTTAAATTTGGTGGCTCAGAAAGATAGACCCCCCTTGGTACATAAGAGCATGATGGACAAATCCATCAATGCTAGCACAGCTGAAGAGTTTGTAGCCCCACTTGTCCAGATTCTTGACTACATGCTGGCATATGTAACCCTGACCTCATCGATAAATTACACAGGAGTATCAGCAACCTCCAGGAACTCCCTGGTAACCTTAGGGATGAGGACATGAATCTTGAAGAGCCTGTTCTGCGATCCTGCTGCATGGTCATTGTCATTGCAGTTCAGGCTCGAACAAATTATATAATGACACCAATTATGATGATAAAATCTTTAGTAATCTTAGTTTTGACAGCCAAGTATTTAACTATACTAGGCATAGAAATCAACTCCATTTACATGATGAGGCCAAGGAAAACATATTGAAGGTACTGCCCACATTTTTCTGTCTAGGAAACAGATTCCTCGTGTAGACAATGTGCTCCCCAAGACCAGATGTGAAGAAATACGTGAAATACTCTTAAGGCTGCCTCATGAAGTTAGGATAAGAGTGAACATTCTGAGGCAGGGGTTGGGTATTGAAATCTTCCTTCTTCCACTGTCACGCCTGAGGTCTCTTAGAGGAAGGATTAATATCAGCATCATCTTCCAGTGGCATGTGCTTAGGAACCACAACGCTGACCTTACGATAAGAAATAAGAACAACGTAACATTAATAAAACAGTAAATGAATTGTGTGTGTATGTGTGGGCAGTGAGTGTGTTTGTATGTGTATGTATGTGTGGTAACTGAGTTTCGGCGTTTGTGTTAGTAACCTATTTGTGGCCAGTGAATGTGTGTGTATGTAGTGTTATAACAAATATTTAAATTATTTTGGTACAACAAAAGGCAATAAGTACAGTAACTGATAAAAAAAAAAAAAAAAAACTATTAAAGGGCAAAAATCTAAGGGTCCCTTATAACAAGATTTTTGGATTCTTGAAAGGCTTGACCCAAGTTCTTTCTTACGTGACTTGATAAAAAGGGTAATTAGTTATGCCTCATACTAACCTTCTGTAGAGCTAGAAGTAGATGTCTGATGAAAATCATCGTCTTTAAAATTGTTGTCAGGAAGTAGGAAGCATCGATATCACTGTCGTCATCCATGTAATTGACACCGATGTCATTGTCGACGGCATCCTCAGGGGTGTTCATTCAATGTTACTCTTTTAATCCAAGGCAATATTCCTTTGGCAATAAAACATAGGTCTTAATCTGCAAAGAAGTATATAGATAAAATTCATGTAATAACAAATAATTACAACTTTGCCTAACAAAATCATAGTTCTCACTCTCTCTTCATACAAGTGCAAACTAAATAAAAAAGGCGTACAGTATTTTATGTCTTGACATCGATTTTACCTACACAGTACAGCATTAATTTTGTCTCTGCAGTAGCTGTTCTAGAGAAACAGACCACTGCCCACCTGATGAGGCCAACCAAAGCCCATGTGAGTATCTTCCCCATAAAACAAACCTCTGTAGAAAGGGTTGGGTTACTCTTAATTGAGAAAGAAATAGAGTTGAAAGGACTGGAGAAAATCTTCATAAGTTGGCTCTCGCTCATGAAGGCATCCCATCCAGACAATGGACCACATACTTCGTGGGTGTGAACAGAGGGCAATCTGTACAGATTTGGACCTGTACGAATATAATCAGGCTGCTATACAGTGTATACAATGTTTGGGCGATAAGATATGATATATATATATATATATATATATATATATAAGTATTTATATGTTCTATAATTGTAAAATTACTAGAATATTGCTATCCTTTTGACAAGACCAATTTAAAGACAGTTTTGCTGTGAAAAATGGTTAAAGAACTCAGCTACTGGGCAGTGTGATTTCGTGGTGCATCAAGAGAATCTGGATGCTTATGCTATTTCAAAAGAGTAAGATGCACTAATAGATCTACAGAAAATGATAAATATAGGGTTATTTATTTAGACAGCTATGAACAGAAGCAGAATCTTGGGATATTATAAGACTACTGAAAATATTGGAAAAATTCATGTTGTCTGAGAGAAGGATATATCTTGATTCAGCCGACCATATGCCAGTACAGACCCTTACCATTATATGTTGTTAAGGTGTAAAAGTAGGTAAAAGGCACAAAGAGTTGTTTAGAAGATAAAAATCTTCAGAAACTTCCTACATCAACACAGCGGGAAAATATTCTTAATAAAAGAATAAACAAATAAAACGATCCAAACAAAGACCATCAGGAAAATAAACTATTCAGGCAGTCCCCATAAATGTTTTATGCAAATCTAACATTATTAAGATATATAAATAACATTTAGATATTAACATGTCCTTCCACCATTTCAGGTATCAGATTTGGCTATCTGTGCTAGTGATGTGCGGGCCATTTGGCAGTCATATATGAGTGGTAAGCTACCATATTTGTGATATTTTAGTATATTTTCATGCATAAATACGTTATTCATGAATAGATACAACCCATTTTCAATTATATCATTTTGAAACTCAGCCATAAAAAAAATCACATTTATATTTGGCCTCAAATATATTACAAAGTAACTTTTTTTTTTTTTTTTATAATACAAACAGTTAGCCATCAACTATTACATTTAATGACTAAGAATCTGTTGAAATTTTGGGGAAAAATCTTGAAAAATAATATGCTATTTTCCTATCAGACAATTTACTTTGAGGTCAAGCCCGCCTATGAACACCAGGAAATGTTTTCCAAACATCCAAAAAAGTGTACAAAAATTTGTTTTCATTTATTTTCTGAATTTAAAAAAAAAAAAATATTTTATTAAAAACTTTTTTCTATACTTAATATTTTTAATTAATTTGTAATATATTTCTAATTTTCAAATGGATTTTGGTACTTTCTCATTATTGTTTAGTGATGCTTGAATTACTTTTAAAAAGAAAGTATATGCAGATTCTAACAAATTATATATATTTTTCATAAATACTCTTTATGTCGAAGTCGAGCTCAACCCTAGGATTCTTTTAAAGGGCGGCCAAAATCACGATACCTACCCAGGGTTAATTAATAATGATATTAAAGCATGATCAGACATCCGAATTTGAAGACCCACTTTGTTTGTTACGGCACTGGTAGTCATTGAATACTAGGTCTAGGTAATTGCAAGATTTTTGTCTAATCTCATTCACAATTTGCTCATAGCCTGAATTAGAAACAAATTCCAAAACTCTCAAAATGAGGCAATCAGTAGGAATGCAAATTAAGCCAATCCCTATAGTGAGTATTGAAATTACCAACAAAAACAAAATAGGCCTTTATATCATTACCATGTATATTAACCATGGAGATGAGAAATTAATAAAAAAAGTAAATAGTCTAAAGGCAATTACTAGATTTTGATTATTAATAAGTAAGACGACACTGGCAGTCTTGGGCGCACAGGTCTGTCATTCTAGTGAATGCCTTCAGGCAATTATAAGAATCTAAATCAATAAAAAAGTTACATCATACATGAAAGTAGATTAAACAATGCTAAAACACCAATATCAACATGCTTATATACAGAACAAACATAACCTGACACCGAACGAAAAAATATGTAATGAAACTAGTCAACGCAGCAAGGCCGGCATACAATGCTGGCTAGATCTTCAACTGAAGGAAGGGAATTTAGAGGATTTTGACATTGAAAATCAAAGATAAAGAAAAGGATTATCAAAATTTAACCTCTTGATAAACCACCAAGAATCCTTGGGCCTTCTTTTAAGCCTGCCCAAAACCCCATTAATGCAAAAAAAAAAAAAAAAAAAAAAAAAAAAAAAAAAAAAAAAAAAAAAAACTAGAAGATAAACCTGATATAACTGTGTGGTTATGTGTACCCTTAATCATTATGCCATTGGTGTACCATGTTTAGTTCATCACACAAATGCCTTACATTATTACCGTGAAGCAGCATAGCCTTTTCATGTCTGACATTACATGTGATAAAACCATTAGCTACCCATTAAAGAATGGCAAGGAAAAATTACTCAACTAGAATGCAATATGACGATAACTAAAATTAGGAAACATTAATTTTCAACCAAGATTCATAAAGAACAATTCAGTCAAAACCCAAACATTGGTGTTTAATCATCACCTCGATGACAACATACTCACAGCTGGCGTCAAAACTTTGGCACTTTTCATGGTAAGCTATAGAGAAATGGCAGCACCTCATCGTAGCAGTTAATATCCCTGGGTGGAAAAAAGAAACTACTAAATTGCAGAGTAAAGTTAGTTAAATAACAAAGTTGTTCTATACATAATGTATACTACAGTAAAATACAAAACATCATAGTCTTATAGTCATGGAGATTATGTAGCCTATTATGCGCAGTTTGCACTGCAATACCATAAGTGCTACGTGTACTGAAAGTATTGTGCAACCGATTGCATTGAGAAAACATGTTTCAACGTTGATTATAAGTGATATAGCGTATGTTATAAAGTATTGAATCCTGTATATGATACCTCAAAGATATGATGTGATTCTTCTTTCTTTTGTACTGCAGGAGATTAGAATTTTTTAGTGATGCTCATTTGTTAGTTCTGTATTTCGTATACTAGTAATCTGCATACATCATTAAATGACACCAGTCACGAGTCAGAGCTAAAGCCCTGTAGAAGTTGCTGACAGCTGACACAGTAATGTAGTTTTTTTTTTTTTTTTTTTTTTTTTTTTTTTTTTTTTTTTTTTTTTTTTTTTTTTTTAGAAATAAACGATTTATACAGACGTCTCATTCAGAGGCCCAACCGTTGGTGAAGATAGGATTAATACAACACTAGTATACTGATATATTTCAGGCCAGTTAGCTATTACTCTAATGATAAATAACAGAGTACTCAAAACGGAATAGAAATAAAAATCTTCCCTTGTATTGTCTCTTAGCCTGCCACATTGTGTACCAAACTTCATGAGGCAAACTGTACCATACTGTCTAATAATTGTCTCAACATGTGATGTCTAAAGATACGAGTGTTTGCATGTGTCTGTATATGACATTTCCTCACAGTTGATAAATAAATGACGAAAGATGATAATACAAGAGAAAGCCAACTAAAATATTCCACAGAGTTCATACAAAATCCGCCAATTTTTACAAAAAAACAGTGAGGTTCATCGATTGCTTTATTTTATCCAGAAATTGAAAACCATTATTTCCCCAAGGCATAGACCTAATACGTAGATTCCATTATTATTTTCATTTCAAAGTTTTATTTATAAATATTTTTTTTTTATTTTCGTACATAATACCCTTATAACAGCCACGCTTCCAAAATCTTTTGCTTGGAATTGCAGTGATTATAGAATTACGTATTAGGTGTTCGCTTGAATACTTGTCTTTCTGGATGATATACCTTTCAATTCCTTCTAATATAAAACGAGACAAAGCATGAGAAAGTTTTAACTTTAAAATATTGAGTTAATCAGAAATTTGTCTCGTCATGGAATTTGGATAACATCTCTGTGCAATAAGAAAAAATGTGTTTAGCTTTGAAATACATTATTTTCAATGTATGTCTTCTTAAGTTGAAATAAAGCTTAAGTATGATATATACAAATAATAAGGTCACTCGACACTATAAAAAATACCAAGCAACAAAGTGAGTCAATACTATCCTAAAATGTACCACCATATTAGAGCAAGAACAATACCAGATAAGATCAATGTCAAGATAGGATGATACAGAAAAATAATAAAATCAATACTATATTAATTAATCGTTACCAAGTCAACAATATTATTTCAAGTTGTTACACAGACTTAGTTAATATCTCATAAAGGAATGATGAATACAGAATAGGCACTAAGAAAAATACACTAGAAAGTCTAAGTAGATAAATGAAATAAAAACAATAGCCTATTAAATTCAATTGTTAGGTCACACAATCTCTTGGCCAATTTCGTTAAATGGCTCAAGAAGAAATGGTTTCAGGAAACGAGATTTGATTAGATTTTATAAGAATTGGAAAAAAAATAAAGCTAGACAATATAAGAAAAGAAAAAAGATATTATTGCAGTTGGCAGAATATCGGCCGATAGCTAAAAGATTATTACGAAAACAATGGCTTTGCTACCCAGAAACTACAACAAAAATCTGTTTAAATTTGCTTTTCCCTTTCTTTATCAACAAAATGACATGTTAACCCCGAAGATGACATAGTCCTAAAATTAATACGTTAGGTAAGATTAGGTTAAAGCTAATTATGGCACGACGAGTCAATTGATATACAAAAAAACTGACATCCAAAACAATTGATCCTATTGATGCACTAAAGGAGTTGAACCCTTAACTTTCCGAAATACTTCGCCAAAGAAAATTAAATATATGTTTGCTGTCTGAGAAGGAAATGCAAAAGACAGAGATAGTCTAGGTGTGTTGCTATTAGAAGTTGATGTGACTCAATTAGCTGTTGGAGACACTATTGTCCTCATAACCACTTTTTATAGGCATATGTAAAGAATTTGTTGATTTGAGCATTTTACAATTGTACCAACTGTGATGTACGGATCGGAGTTGTGGGGAATGAAAGTGATGGAGAGACAGAAATTGAATGTGTTTGAGGAGTATGGCTGGTGTATCTCGAATAGATAGGGTTAGGAACGAAGTGGTGAGATTGAGAACGGGTGTAAGAAATGAGTTAGCAGCTAGAGTGGATATGAATGTGTTGAGGTGGTTTGGCCATGTTGAGAGACTGGAAAATGGCTGTCTGCTAAAGAAGGTGATGAATGCAAGAGTTGATGGGAGAAGTACAAGAGGAAGGCCAAGGTTTGGGTGGATGGATGGAGTGAAGAAAGCTCTTGGTGATAGGAGGATAGATGTGAGAGAGGCAAGAGAGCGTGCTAGAAATAAGAATGAATGGCGAGCGATTGTGACGCAGTTCCGGTAGGACCTGCTGCTTCCTCCGGTGCCTTAGATGACCGCGGAGGTAGCAGCAGTAGGGGATTCAGCATTATGAAGCTTCATCTGTGGTGGATAACGGGGTAGGGTGGGCTGTGGCACCCTAGCAGTACTAGCTGAACTCGGTTGAGTCCTTTGTCAGGCTGGGAGGAACGTAGAGAGTAGAGGTCCCCTTTTTGTTTTGTTTCATTTGTTGATGTCGGCTACCCCCCAAAATTGGGGGGAAGTGCCTTGGTATATGTATGTATGTACAATTCCCTCATCCTCCTTTTACTATCTATTTAAAATAAGCTCAAAACCGTTTGAAAATGAAACCTCAAGAGAAAAAACCTAGTAAAATGAAGACAAAATCTGTATAAGTTACTATATAACTAAAATATATTCACAAATAAATAGCGGGTGAAAAATAACGCTAAATGACCACGGAGTTTGGAAAAAAACACTACAACCAGGCTCATACTAGCAATTGCTAATATCCATAATACAATACTGACATTGCTATTTAGATTAATGACTCGTCTCTTTTGTAAATATTACATGACGCAAATATCTTAATCTCACCAAAGGTTTAACAAGCTAAATGTGTGTTGGGACCTCACGCATTAGGCCATCTTTCAAGATTGAGAAACTTTTAACACTGCAAAATCGGTAAATTCTTGAAAACTTCGCTTTCTATTTAAACAAAAGTCTTATGAGTTAAAGCGTTATAAGCAACTTACTGGGTTTGCTTCTAGTTTTCAGGTTTCTTTATATAAATTATGTAAACACTAATTCTGATACTTTTGCGGGTGCCATTTTCTCTTCTGTATCTTCATCTGTAATGCTACTGTAGTATAGCCCTACAGTCTCCTTATGTCTTTTTCCTCAGTTTTATGTCCTGGCAAACACTCCCCTAAAAAACAAATGATTCTGCTCCACTCAAATTCTCTACTTCACCTTCTCATGCTTCGTTCAAATATTATTCCAAGTTTTCTCCTAAATAAAATCTTGAAGCGGAAGTGGTAAAACCCGGTGCAGTTTGTTTTAAAGGTTTAAAGGCCACTCATGAATGGCGGAGGCAAGGGACAGTGACATTGCCCTAGCAAACAGGACAATGTCATTGAGACTGACTATATATAGACCTACATATGATCAGCGCCCAAACCCCCTTTCAACCAAAGCTAGAACCAGAGAGGGCCAGGCAATGATTGCTGATGACTCAGCAGGTAGAGGTAGACCTATAGGCTCCCCCAAACACCCCATCCTTAGCTCGCAAGAATAGTGACATTGCAGACACTAAAGGAACAAACCCCAGTCTGGTGATCACCAGGCAGACGTTACCAATAGTCCAACTTCCAAATTTCCATATTCCCTGTCTAATTTTCTTTAAGTTATTCGCATGTTGAATAATTTCAACTTTATTTACCAACATCTTTTACTATTTTGGCTGCAAAACTTGCAATTAAGAGGATGGATATCCTTTAAATGTAATAACCTGTTATCCAAGTAACCTGTTTAATTTTATGGCAACTCAGTAACTCTTACGCATCCTAGTACAGATTGATCCGCTTACTTTGAAAGGAATCGTTTTATACGTTATGATTCATAGAGTTGAAACCAAAACTTTGAATGTTCATATAACGCACTAATTACTTCCAGTTGGGAGTCACTTTACCTTCTATATATATATATATATATATATATATATATATATATATATATATATATATATATATATATATATATAATCTTTCGCAGCTCCAAGACTTTATTAGTCACCACTTCATCAGCTACATAGCATGCATAAAAAACTAAACTTGCGAAAACTAACAAAACAACACCTAATAAGTACTTCTTTACTTTAAATATACCAAATTCTACACCTTTACTTTAGTAAACTTATTGTCCGTCTCTTCATAGTAGATGTTAAAATTCTTATACCGAATCTATTATCTATTTCTTAGGTTTCAATTAAGAAAATATCAGATAATTCAGGAGAAACGACCGACTTATATGCTAAAAATAAATCAGAATTAGCTCTTAAGTGCAAAAAGTCGAATTTTCGAGTTTATGTATATTTAATTCAACCACAGAGAGAGAGAGAGAGAGAGAGAGAGAGAGAGAAAGAGAGAGAGAGAGAGAGAGAGAGAGAGAGAGAGAGACTTAGCATTAATTCATCCTCTTCCCTACCTGATATACTTTTTATTGTTACTGAGGTTACAGCAGGGCATAAAAACTAGTCTTCAGCGACTCCTTTCTAAAGTTTTTTATATGCACCCTAGATACTGTACATACAACTATTCTGTGAATAGTTTTTTACCCACTACTTTGACAGGATTGGGAAAGGGGAGTTCATAGTTTCTTTCATCGATCTGATTTTTACATTTGAAATGAAAAAAAGAAAAGAAAAAAGCGATATATTGATATGACAAGATGAAATAAGAATAACAGTACACGATAAAACTAATAAATGCAAAAATATTGGACCAGTTTTAAATGAATTTCCTACAGTATTTCAGTCAGGAACAAATTACAATAATCTAAAACAGTGATTCTGCGATTCAGAAGGAAGAGAGAGAGAGAGAGAGAGAGAGAGAGAGAGAGAGAGAGAGAACTTCCTATGCAGTTAGCAACTTACAAAAAATAAGGATACTTAAAGGAATTGAAACTACTATACTATAGTAGTTTCATTTCCTTCAAGTATAGTAACTATAGCCTATTACTAAAAGCAATTGCTCAAACAATTTAGCGGCATCATTTTGAAATCAATACAGTGGTGTTTTTTAAAGTGAAAATTGATAACTTTGCTGTATTTTATAATCATGCTTGAAAAATACTAAACATAACTTCACTGAAAACAAGCCAAAAAAGAGGACTTAATGTTTGATGTAAAAAATTTGACAAAGCATCAAACATTGAAGAATAAAGTCAGCTAACTATACATAAAATTCTAATGAAGTGTCTAAGCATATTCATATTCACCCTTGACCAAATTCCAAAGCTTAACCTTGGAAATAAACTACTTGAGAATCACTAAAGGACCCAGATATAAATTTAGCTCTATGCCGAAATTAAGAAAACAAAGTCAGGATCTAAAGATAACAAATATCTCTTTCCTCCAGAGACCCATGTATACGGAAAAGTTAACTATGCAAATGGCATCAAAGGTGTTAATTAGAGCATGAACTACCATTAACGAAATGACCAGAGTCATGAAACGTCCACTAGCGACTTAGTGAGTTCGTTAGTCATACAAGCAAAACGAGTTTCGTTCCACTACATCAAATTGGCTGATCTACCTTTCTCTTCCCCTAAGAGGGCCATGAATAGTGTCTTAGAATATAAAAGTGAGTGCAAAGGGAATTGCTTGAAGACTGTTAGTTTTCAATTCAGTAGCCAACTCTTTACCTTCATACATTCATATCGACTAAGTAAAAGGGCCATAATATATTCTGTACAGTCACAGTATAACATGAACTTAGCTTGAAATTGTCTAGTGTACTAAAAGTATTGATTGATTGGTTGGTTATGAGTTATCTGGCATCCTGACATCTAAGGTCATTGACGCCGAAAAGAACTGATCATATCAGTTAATACTATAGTATTTATTAACACAAGAGGTCATTTGCTAAAATCTAAAAGAAAAAAAAAATTCTCTTAATTTTAAACATTCCTTCCTTGACACACCAGATTTCAACATGACCTTCAAAACTAGAAACTAGCCCACCCTCAAGGCTAACTGATATAGGCTACAACTTTTCTGCAACACCACTTTCAAACGATCATAGTCGTTCACCCCGACACACATGCTATGGAACTCATTAGACACGAGAGGTAAGAGAAGCTGTAATGATGAATACGAGGGTAATTGGACAAACGACATATGGTTAAAATATGAACGAATAAAAAGGAGAGAGAAAGGATATGTATGTATCTCCATGTCTATATTCACGTTTATCTCTATCCCTAAATCACATTGTTATCACCATCAGTAAATCCTGTGTTTACCAATCCCTAAATTACATGCTTATCTCTAAAATTAGATATCACATTTTTATGACCATGTCTAAAGGAAATCTTCATGTCTATGTCTGAATGAGATATTTATCATCATCCCTAATTCTCACATCTACCTCTAAATGACATGTTCATGACTATATCTAAAACCATGCTTACCCCCTCACCAGATTACATATGTATATTCATCAATAAATCACTTGTTTATATCCATGTGTAAATGACATGTGTATCATCATCCTTAAATCCTCTGTTTACTACATCCCTACATAACATCTTTTAATCTTCATGTCTAAATGACATGTTCATGTCCATGCCTGAATGACTGTTTATCTCCTTCCCTAAATCACATTATTATTATTATTATTATTATTATTATTATTATTATTATTATTATTATTATTATTATTATTATTATTATTATTAATATTATTATTATTATTATTATTATTATTATTATTATTATTATTATTAGCTAAGCTACAACCATACTTAAAGAAAAAGAAGGCTGCTATAAGACCAAGGGCTCCAACAAGGAAAAACAACCGAGTGAGAAGGAAAAAAGGAAACAAACAACCTACAAGAGAGGAATGAACAATTGAAATAAAATATCTTGAAGACAGTAACAGTATTAGAATAGATTTTTCATATATAAACTATAAACAGACTTATGACAGCCTGTTAAACATAAAAACATTCGCTGCAAGTTTGAACTTTCGAAGTTCCACCAAAACAACTTCAGTAGCTGATTAAGAAGATCATTCATCAACTTGGTCACATCTGGAATGAAACTTCTAGAATATTCTAGAATACTGTGTATTATTGAGCCTTATGATGGAGAAGGCATGACTTAGGATTAACTGCATACCTATCATTACTGAACGACGGAGCCATAGATTAATATTTAGCTCAGGAATACGGAATTTAATAGATCGTAAACTCCTGTACACTGCATTAAAATGAGATTCAGCAGTTGAAGACTAGACAGGAGAACAATACCCAAAACAAGGTAGAATGAAAGAGTTAAAGCACTTCAGAATAGAGTGATCACCGAAAATCTTAAAAGACTTTCTCATTAAGACTTTTTTTTTTGTGCAATTGAAGAAGAGACAGACCGAATGTCTTTTTTCAGAAGTGAATTTTCTATCTACAATCACACCTAAAATTCTAAGCCATACAGAGTTAAGGAAACATTATCATTGCTGAGATCCATGTTGAGGAGCCGCTGTCCTTGACCTACTTACAATCATGCTTTGAGTTTTCTTAGGGTTCAACTTCATGTCCCATAATTTGCACCCATAGATATATTACCACTAGGTGCCACGTGAACCGAACCCGCATACATATAGACGACAGCCATCTTGGGGAGGGTCTTTGGTCAAGGTTGCTCGGCACAGATTCAGTTGTCTCCATTGTTTATTGTTATTTTTGGTAGCATGCCACAGTTTGGGTGCACCAACAAACGCACTGTGTAGTCAAGATAACTAGTGATATATAAATGAGTAAATGCACAAACAAACTCATATATATATATATATATATATATATATATATATATATATATATATATATATTATATATATATACATATATATATATATATATATATATATATATATATATATACATATTGTGTGAGCATCTCGTACCCGTGAATGGGAATGTCCTATCTGTTGGCAGCTACCACGTGGACGTCAGCAGGCGTAGAATGACTATGTCGTGTCTTGGAGAGTGACATTGTTATAAGGGAACAGCAAGCACCAGTGTCTACTAAAACCTACACATCAGTACCAGCATTATGTAAAAAGAAAGGATTAGTAACTAAAGAGGCCACTGCTACAAGCAATGGCCTACTTACAAGTTTTTGGCCGCTGACAACCGTCCACATATTTCTTCGCAGCAGCCCCAAATTTGGAGTGGTAGTAGTATAACTGTGGTCAATGGACGTCAGCAAGTTGCTGTAGAGATCGCTGGTTAGGGTGTGAGTGTGGGGAGGCAAATGTGGGTGGTGGGTGGATTTTTCGCTGCTCCGGAATGTCACGGGGCAGGCGTCTATGTCCTACCACATTCATATCAGCTTCAGTCAGCGCTAAATGGTTGTTCTCTTCGTCAGGAGTCGAGGCATTAATGGAGGTCTTGAAAGTGATGAAGTGGCCGTCCATGAGGGTGTCTATTTTGATCATCAGGTTCTTCATACGCAAGGTATCGACATCGAGGATGGCAGTGCATACAGGTTTGGGTAGGAATCATACACAAAGGGCATGAAGTAGGTTCACTTCCTGAGGAGATCTATCTACGGCAGGTTGCAGGCAAGCGATACTGATCATTCCACTGAGGATGAGCAAAACCATTTTGTCTCCCAAAGGTCTTTGAGAGAGCTGAAAAAGCTTAGCTATACGGGTGGCTAACAATGGTGAATATTGCTCCAGGAGGTATAATTGAGGGTGTCACACTCTACTGGGGGGTCCCCTTGGTCTCAAGGCCAATCAGATATTTGTGGGAAAATGTCCTCGGCGATTGCCGTGAGGACACAATCTGTTTTACTGCTTGAACAAGGTACGTTCTTGATACGAAACTTAACTTCAGCATGCTGAAACCAGGTAAACTCTTCTCTACCAACGAAGTGCGGCAGTTTCACTTATGCAGTATGGATTGGATTGAAGGTTCAGGGTCAGTGGTCGGTATCGTCAAAGGGTAGGGCGCAGCGGTGAACTGGAAAGAAATGGGTAGCTGGTCACTGTGGTGGTCACCAATGTGGAAGGCAGATAAGGGTCTTAACGGAGAAGCTAAACATGAGTAGTTTATTCAAACTAAATAACAAGCTTATATATTAACGGTTGAGGGTAACAATAGCATAAAAACTTTTAACAATATGAAACATGCAATGGTAAGCTTAAACAAGTTTCTCTTTTATCAGAGAGAGAGAAATAATAATAATAATAATAATAATAATAATAATAATAATAATAATAATAATAATAATAATAATAATAATAATAATAATACTTTATTTCCAAATAAATATATTGGGTATTATACATCATTTATAAAGCAACATATAGAACAGTGATTACTGATATTGTGATTACATTAAAATTTAACTTTTACGCGAGAGATGCTTCCATATAAATCTTTTGCCTACCAACTAAAATACATTTGGTCCACTACTTGCATTAGTATGACTTTAAAGTAGAAAAAAAATAACTTAAAATAGTAAAACTCATTAAAATTCTATACTGTGTGCAAAATTACAGTATACCCCATAAAACATTAAAAACTGAATTTCACAAGTACATTAAAACCAATTCACAAATTTGTAACTAAAATCTTGTAGAAAACATATATTTCCTAAGATTTGCTTTAAAAGTGTCTAGATTAGATGTTGTTTTCAATGACTCAGGTAGGGTATTCCACATCGTTAGTCCTCGTACCGTAAAGCATCCACTTGCCAAGTCTGTGTTGGTTCTCGGTATATAAAGGTCATTATTCGGTCTCGTTTGTCTGTCCCTCCCAGCTCCAACTGTTATAAACGTAAAAAGCCAAGTTGGTAGTAAATTTCGCACAACTTTAAAAACTCCCACACAAATGTCGAATTTAATCCTTCTTTCAACATTTAACCATTCTAATTTATCTAAAATTGGTGATGCATGATCATATTTTTTGGCCCTACCATCAACTACTTTTGCCGCAAAGTTTTGTACTTTTTGAACCCGTTGTAATTGTTGTTTAGTAGTGCTTCCCCAAATCTTTAAACAATAATTTATTATGCTCAGTGCAAGAGACTGAACTACCATCGCCCTCATGTCAATATCAAGTCTGTCTTTAATTCTGTTTAAATATATTAAGGTTCCATTTACTTTTCTACATATTTCAGATACGTGTACATCAAAAAGCATATATTGGTCAAAATGAATGCCCAGATTTTTTACGTGTACACTTCTTTCAATTAGATGGCCGTTAAAGTTTAGAACGGTATCTAATGGGATTTGTGATATATATTGCCTTGTACCAATAAATATGAATTTAGTTTTTTATTTATTTATATTTAAACCATTTAATTGAAAATATCGCAGTCTTGCTTCTAATATAGCTTCTGCCTTTGTGATAAGAGTGGGTATATCGTTTATACTACCTGCAATTAAAAATTGTCTATCGTCTGCATATTGTACGAGAAGATAGTCATCTAAAAATTTTGCCATGTCTTTGAAATAGTCCTGTATGAAATCAGCCATAAGAAAGAGCATGGGGCCTAAAATAGAGCCCTGGGGAACTCCAAAATGTACTTGCTTACGAGAAGAGATAGTATTATCTAGTCTGACTATTTGAAAACGAGAGAGAGAGAGAGAGAGAGAGAGAGAGAGAGGAGAGAGAGAGAGAGAGAGAGAGAGAGAGAGAGAGAGAGAGAGAGAGCATTATAGTGTATGAGCGTTTATGAAATAAAGTGCATTACAAAACATTCTGACAGAAGATTTGATACCCTACGGGTGTAAATGATAAATATCACCAAATTATCATTTTGTGTTTTGTTTTCTTACATGGGAAGGGAAACAGAACGAACATCAAATAAATCCTTCAGAGACATGACAACAATGTTCGTGAGACAGGTTTATAGATATCTATTTTTGCTGAAGTGGTGTAAGGATACGATGGTGAACCGAAAAATTCTTATAATTTAGAGGCTTGATTATTATTTGACCATTCAAGCACTGAGTTAATTGACCAATCACGTCCGATGAAGTGAATAGGTTCAATTTAGGCTTTAAACATAGGGAAGACAGAGGAGCATGTTGGAAAGTCATTATACTATAGATGAAAATTAACTGTCTAAGTTAAACCATAAGTAACCACAGTGAGAATGGAACATTAAGAGGTTACCTGAAGAAGAAAGAACAAAGAAAGAGACGTAAATTGTCAAAAGGATGACAGCGAGTTCAGAGCTGTGAAGGTGGATTGGATAAAACCGTTAGAAGAAGCAACGGTGAAGTACTGGACAAGACAAGATTCACAAAGAACGTCACAGAGAATCCCTGGAAACATCCTTGTTACAACCAGATCATTATTACAGATTCCTGTTCATAGACTATGAAGCCTCTCACACTATTCTGAAGAGAAATGAAAACATAATGCTTATTATATCGGTGAAACTAATCATGAAAACATGAGAAATTAATTACACTAAAAAAAGTTTAAACTGCATAAAATCACCAAAACACATTATAATATAATATATAAAAGAAAAATACAGGACACCCACACAGGTATATGAAAAAGCCCAGGGTCGTGACAGGACTTGAAGGAAGTTTTGAAAGAAAATAGAAACTCCCTCTACAGTTCTTTTTTAAGGCATTGTCATCATCAATTCACCATTAAAAAGAAAGCCATTCAAATTCCTTACTATGCAAAATCCGGTAACAATAATATCACAAAAGCGAAAGTGGTGTAAAAATCAAATTGAATGAAATAGCGAGAGTAGAAATCCGGTAAAATCTGTCCAAGTGTTACATACTCTTCGTGAAAAGAGTACTCCATCACATTGTCATATGCTTTGAAACACAACAGGAATGACGATTCCCTTATAACCAGCATTTAATGGTTATCACTTAGCCAACTCTCAAAGAACTCAACAAACTTTGGTACTTTTAATGTTAATTAAAAGTCCTTATAGACAAAGGAATCAGTCTTAGCGTAGTTTGAGAGGATATCTGGCAAGTCTTTCGCCATTTCATAAGCTTGAATTACGTAAACTAGAGCCAAACAAATATCGATTTACTGATCTCTGTTTTTCAACATATATACTGTCTACAATATCCGTAGGAACTTTGGATGTTGTCAGCTGGTCATAATTTGGTACCAATATATGCATTGCATAACATCCGTATCATTGGGGTCAATCTATAATTTATTTTGCTCAAGACTACAACAAAAACTGTCGTAATGGATGTCTTTCTCACTATATAAACTCCTTAACATTCTGTTACCTTGAGAGAGAGAGAGAGAGAGAGAGAGAGAGAGAGAGAGAGAGAGAGAGAGAGAGAGAGAGAGAGAGAGAGAGAGTCCGACAAATAAAAGATTACCAGACGTCGTGTGAATTACTGGATGCTATTTCCATCAGGAGGATCCTATGATTAAAAACGCATGAAAAAATATAAAATAAATATTTTGCGTATATTACATATCTCAATAACCACACAAATGAACTAGTAAAGATTAAATAATCTTACATTACAAGATTTCATTTAGAGATTGAAATTTATAAGTTTGCTTAATTTTCTTCATATGTGAAATGTAAAAATTTTCCTTATGAGATGCTTTTAAGTTTTAAATACTTTCATTTGTGCATTTAAGATATATTATTATAAGCTACAAATAAAATTATGAATGAGAAGAGATCCTGAAGAAAAATAGGTGAAGGGAGTATGAGAGTGCGTGAAAGTACAGTAGTAAGAATGATGGCCACACTGAAAAACCTACGGATCTTTTATCATTATCAGCATAGAATGATATAATAACAATTATAAAAAAGAGTACTGTGACTGGCATTGCAGTGATAGACATAACTAGGTATTTGCTCTAGGGAATGGATGGTAGTGTTTGCAACTTTTTTTTGGAATTTGAAAGAAATTTTACATGGAAGCGAGTATAAAGGTATTACATAATAATAATAATAATAATAATAATAATAATAATAATAATAATAATAATAATAATAATAATAATAATAATAATAATAATAATAATAATAATAAGGATATGTTCTGTCTTCTTTCTCTTCATCTTGTTTTGTTAAAGGTTTTATAGTTTATATAGGAGATATTTATCTTATTGTTACTCTTCTTAAAAAAAAAATTTTTCTTGTTTCCTTTCCTCTCTGGGCTATTTTCCCTATTGGAGCCCCTAGGCTTATAGCATCCTGCTTTTCCAACTAGGGTTGTACTTAGCAAGTAATAATAATAATAATAATAATAATAATAATAATAATAATGACTTGATTCTGCGACCGTCCGGACAAGAAGGAGGTTTTCCAGTAGCCTCCCGGACTAAAGGTTATGTAAACCAGACAGCAATGTCAGTTGCAGACTAGTCAAATGTCTATAACATTCCTGTTAACTAATTTGAAATTCATTCTAAAACGTATTATCATCTCCAGGCATTTTCATTTCATAGTGATAAGATTATTATAGACATTGATTTGTGGTGAGTTTATTATATAAATTCTAGACAGAAAATGCAAATTTATGTGCGTACATGCGCAATAATGAAATGATCTATGAACAGAATATCAATACTCAAACTTTATATTTGTATGTGTATGCTCATGATGGCAATATTAATGTAAAAAGATAATTCAAAGGTCTTACGTGCTTTATGCACCATTTTAACAAATCAACAATCATAGTATATAATGGAGATCTTCACAAAAAAAAAAATCATATATATTAAATATATTGCGTTTATACTTAGTATTAGAGTTCAAACATCGGAGGAAGTCAGGCAAGTTATCGTACTATTTTTAGCATTCCAAGATCGGGTTTCACCAAAGACTAGTTTACCTTTCTTCAACGTGTTTAGAATGAGTAATTAGATGGATGTGTCCATCCCAAGAGATGTTTTTGAAAAGCTACACATAGGCTTAGGTGTAGGACTAGCCTACATATTTCCATACTCTGATTTGTACGCTTGAATGATATTAGAAACTAGTATTCATAAGAGCTGGATATTCAAGTTTTCCATTAAGTCTATTTATTTTGGTTTTGTATTCGCAACATTTGCCATTAAATGCTAGAATGTTAATTGCAAATGTTACGAAAACAAAAGTACGAACAAGCTAAAATAAAAAAAAAATAAAAAAAAAAAATAAAAAAATAAAGGTTGAGGTTAAACAACCAAATGTAAAGTTCATTTACACTAGCGTGCGAAAACTGAAACATTCAATCTGAACTTAACCTTCAAAATATAATGGAGGGAAGAAATTAATCTGCAAATTTTGTTATTCTAACAATGGAAACTTCATATTTTTAGTTTCAAAATATTTCGTACAAATAAGAAATAAGAACAATCATATACCAATAATTTTAATCTTAATTGTTAAAAACAACAATAATGACAATGATAACAAAAATGTTCAAATATCTCTGTTTCTTAAATCAGCACTGACTTGTCATTTAGAGAGAGAGAGAGAGAGAGAGAGAGAGAGAGAGAGAGAGAGAGAGAGAGAGAGAGAGAGAGAGAGAGAGAGAGAGCAAAAAAAGACTTATTGTAATATGTAAACTCTATTCAAAGGTCGCTGGATCTCTTCCTATGCCTGAGGATTTCCTTTAACCTTTTTATTTTCATTTCCGCTGGATTTGACTTTGCTCTTGATCGCGTTTCTAAAACTTTCGAGGCATAATAAATCGATGTTTAAGTGTTGATGTGGTTGGCTAACGCTCACTCATAGAAATGGCATCTAGTAATCTAGATAGTTCTGATAGCTTGCATAACGGGGTGCATGACATTGTAGCCGTTTGATTAGCGAAGTTCAATGTAATTTGGGTCACCACACAGAAGAAACGCTGTGGGTGAAGCTCAATCTCCTTGAACCCCTAAGGGACAAATCGTGTGGCTCGCAACCTCACCTCGTTAATACTTGCTGAAAACTGGAAACGTAAAAACTTTCTGGCGTTACTCACTCTAAGGAGAAAAAAAACGAAAATTAAAAACAAAGAATATATATATATATATATATATATATATATATATATATATATATATATATATATATATATATATATACATATATATATATATATATATATATATATATATATATATATATATGTATATATATATATATATATATATGTATGTACATATATATACATATGCATACATATATATATATATATATATATATATATATATATATATATATATATATATATATATATGATTATCATTATTACTAGCTAGGCTACAACCCGAGTTGGAAAAGCAGGATGCTATAAGCCCAGAGGCTCCAACAGGGAAAATATCCCAGAGAGAAAAGGAAAATAGAATATTTTAAGAAGAGTAACATTAAAATAAATATCTCCCATATAAACTATAAAAACTTTCACAAAACAAAAGGAAGAGAAATAAGATAGAATAGTGTGCTCGAGTGTACCCTCAAGCAAGAGAACTCTAACCCAAGAGTGTGGAAGACCATGCTACAGAGGCTATGGCACTACCCATAGCTTTTATTTACCAAACAATTTGAAAAGACTCAATTGAACTCATGAAAGAATGTAAGACTGTTTTATGCCATACAAAGCAATTGCACAAGAACAATAAACTACAGCATCGACAAAGCAGGAATCAATCTTTGAAAAATCTATATAATTTCCTTTCTATAGATCGTCCATCCATCATAGCATTGAACCTTTGCATTAGAAAAACGTAGCTGTTGTTACGGTCGGATACAGGCCTAATTACACAAGGCTAAGTCCAATTCTAACGGGTGACATTTTTTTTTTTTATATTTGAACAAACTTTCGACATAAGTATTGTGGTGACTTATACAGTAAAGTGAAGTCCTTGACATCTAGATTTTAGTTATTTTTGATATGGTGGTTTGCTGGTGTCTCCAAATACCAAAGGGACACATTTTCAGCTTCATCTTTCTTTGTGCTTTATCATTAAGGAGATAATGAATTCAAATACCGTTTAACCTATCTTTCTGGTATCCGAAGCACAAGAAAGGGAAATTGTTATTAATATGAATTATTTAATTCAAACTAACTTTATGAGTTATGTGTCAAGATCAATCATAAAGTTTAACCTAAGAATGTCTATCGATCCTAAAGGGATCCACAAGTCTCTTAAGAACTGGAACAAGTCATCTGTACGATCAGCATCAGGTATCCTTGGCAGGAACTCGTCGGTCATGACGTCACATGGGATCACATGGTATATAAGGGGACGCAACGGCTCTTTGCATCAGTAGAGCCACAAGTTCTAAAAGACCAACAAACCTCCAGAATGAGACAGCTTGTAAGTTATCCTTCATTGTTCTCCTTTCCAAGTGACTATCCTATAGTGATATTGCATTACTTACTTACTTTACTTTTCGTTTAGAAACAGTGATAAACTAGATTTCGTTTATTTCCATTAAAAAAAAAAAACTAAAAATTTATTTGTTGTGAATTGCAAAAAGATTGACATTTTTTTTTCGAAAGCTTTTACCTAACTAACCTAAAGGAAGTTACAAAGCAAATCTTAGTCAATGTGTCACTGCTTCAAATCAGCCACATCAAGATATAAAAAGTGTATTTTGCAATAGATGATTACGATCACTATCAATGATCTTAAACTCTTTTAAGATTATACTTAAAGAATAACTATTAATATTGGCCTAGAAATATTTACTGTATACCAGGAATCAAATTGCCATATTTCCTGACTATTTCCAGTCTCTAGGGCATTGTCTTGCTTAATAGGCCCATGTCACTGTCCCCAGCCTCTGCCATTCATGAGTGGCCATCTGAAACCTTCTCTAGAGTATTTCCTTTTCCTTCATCAACAACTGATGCTAATCCCATGTTCTCTCTCTCTCTCTTTCCCAACAGGCAGTGATTGCCTTATTGGTGGGTTCCGCCCTGGCCAGACCCCAGGTAGCAGCCCGAGACAATACCTTCACCAAGATTCTCTCATTCGAGTCGTATCAGGATGGCTCTCAGTTCGGCCACGAACTCAACCAAGAGGACGGAACGACCAGCGGACAGAAATTCGGTCCCGACGGCCTCCTCTACGGATTCTACTCTTACATCCAAGACGACGGTAACCGGGTCAAGGTCTTCTGGAGAGCAGGAGAGGGCGTCGGGTATGAGGTCATCGGAGTGGAGGGACTTAACCAGGAAGGCCTTGGTAACTTGAGGGCTACCGTTTCCGCCACCCCAGTTCCCGAACCCGCTGTACGATCCCGCCCCGCCCCCACACCTGCCCCAGTACGCACCCACGTCCCAACCCACGTGCAGCCCCAGCACCAACCACAGCCCCAGCACACTTTTCGCCCAGTCCCAGCCCGCCCTACCCCAGCTCCCTTTGATCCCTCAGTGACTTTCATCCCTGCAGCCCAGCCCTTGGACCCCACCCCAGCTCCCCACAGATTCGACTACCCAGCTGTGCTCAACTTGGAAAGAACAGCATCCGGATTTGTATCTTCGCTGCAGGCGGTGTAGGGCCTCAAGGTTATTAGCTTTTTTATATTATAAAAAATTAAATATTGTATAAAATTGTTCCCCTAAAAAGTTCAAACGATTTAATAATAAAACCCTATGTATAGATTATTGTTTAACTATCCAATTTACGTAATAAAATACTTGAAATGTATAAGTTAAGAAAATAACAATCAAATGATGATTTGAAAATGGATTCAAGACATCAATACTTAAAAAGAATCCATATGGAGCCAAAAAGGAAAAAAAAGGAAATTGGTTCTTCGGAGCAAAAAATCTAAAAGAAAAGTCTCACTTCTTCCAAGAGCTCAAGGTTATTATAAAAAAGTTCAAAATAAAAGGATTTTTTATAAAGGTTAAATTCAGTGTACAACGATTGCACTCGTTCCACGTACACAGACAATAGAAAGATAAGGGCAAAATCAAATATTGCAAATTATGCTGAACAACAAAAGTCTAAGAAAAATATAAAGTAGGAAGTAAACAATGTAAGCTCAAGATAAAAAAAGATCGACGATAATAATGGAAGATACTTATAAATTTATCAGTCTAGTTACAATGAATGATGAAATATAGACGAGTTCCTCAGGATGAACATTTCCGAATTTCATTAAGACGGAGAAACCATAAATATATACACACAAACACATAACCACACAGGCACACACACACATACACACACACACACACACACACACACACACACACACATATATATATATATATATATATATATATATATATATATATAAGTGAATATGGTATGCAAGTTTCTGCGATACTATATTTAATGCAAAGCATTTAGGAAACATTCTA
>NC_090732.1:38965895-39018395 GCF_036898095.1 Palaemon carinicauda | reverse complement strand
AAATAATCTCACAGGGATATCGCATAATATCAGAGGACGTATTCTTGACACGTCACATAGCTATCTTCACCCCGAACAGTATTAACGCTTTGAGGGGTTACAGTGACAAGAATCTGAAACGAGAATGAAAAGAGAGCCGCTCATAAGGCATCTCTCCTATTCCGTTTCCAGTGTGTATCTGATGAAAGCGGTAGCGCCCTCTTTATTCCTTTTCGTGTAGCTCTACTACTCGGTGTTTTCCCTTGTGTTCTCTTGTTATTTCGGATTTAATTCAACATTTTGATGACTTCTCCGGCCTCTTCTGCCTCTGGAAAGTTAAGTATTATTTTTACTATGTATAAATGTAAGCTCTTGTCGTTTTGAATTAAATCAAAAGTGATATTAACGTAAACAAGAGCTGTTGCCTACCGGAGGCATCCTGGATGCTATCGCTTGCTATTTATGGGTCATTTAATTAGCTAGAGCGACGATCCCGGTTTGTTAAGCTTTAATAATCTAGCTATTCAGCTCCTATAGGAATGCTTATATAATGCCGTTAGTTTTTCGTTCGGTGATTTAGGTAACCGATCTTGCCCTTCGCGAGGCTTAATAGCCTAGGTGTCTGGCCCTAGTACTTTCATGCATGATATAAGTTTTTCCGAGTGTTATATTATTGAAGCTATAGGCAAATATTTTATACATGTAAGATATTGTTGAATGTTCTTTCCAAGATTGTATACGAGAGAGTTTCGGTGAATTAGGTAATCGATTCTCACTGCACCTAGGCTAGTAACCTAGGTACAGTAGTATACTTTCACACATCCCCGATTGTTCTTTTCTCCTCCGGAGCCTAAGTTCAATTGCTCTCTCCCTCTGAGTAAGCCTTAGGCTTAATCCTAGCGGTTCTATCTGTATAATAATTCAGGTATAACTATACTAGGATATGTCTGTCCTGACCTGAAAACCAGAGTGACTGGTTTTTTGGGTTAGGGCAGAACATCAGAGTTTCTAGTCTGTGGTCTGCTTCTTCCTAGCATAGAGAAAGAGTCTCCTTTGCTAGGTTAGGGGCAGATACAGGGAGCTTTGCTTCCCTAGTCCACGTTTGAAGGATTCTGTATGAGATGATTCCTTCCTCTAGTGGTCTAGCAGACTGTCCTGTGTTGTTTTTCTCGGGCTGGAGAATGAGTTTTCTCCGTTGCCCGGCGAAATAACTTCACCTAACTTTGTTCTCGTTGGGAGGAGGATAGCAAGTATTGCCAGTCTTCCTCCCTAATAGACAACTCTATGATAGGATGAGCTTTCCTAACTGTTGAGTGTGTCTCTTGCTAGAACAAAGTTTAAAGGACCCTTATCCCTTCCCCACCTCTCTTTCTTTTATTATCTTTTGGCCACAGTCCTACTTCCGTACCTAGTGTAGGTTAGGATGGAGGACTGGCTTAGCTCTCTGCCGGCTGGCAATTACGTGTCAGCCGGCAGAGACCCCTTGTTCTTTGCATAGTGAACCCCAGACCTCCCTTGGTCTCCCTTCTATGTCTGCCGGCAGAGTCCGGCAGGCTATGGATTCTTTGGAAGCCTGAATGCTACATTCTCCCCTTCCATAAGTTCACTGTTTCTGGATGGAAGGTTGTATGGCAATGCCGCCTTATAACCTTACATCCATACGGTTTCTCTTACTAGTGTTTTGTACCCCTACCCCGGCTGCCGGCTTAACATCCGGCAGCTGGGCAGTTGGAAGTTCTCTGGTTCTTAGCCACTGTCGGCAGACATGGGTATTGCTACCTTTGCCTGCCGGCAGTGGAAACACAGCCCGTAATCTGCTGGCCACTATGATTAGTGGCCGGCAGCCGGATGTTAGTGTTTTCAGCTGCCGGCCGGCACACATTTGCAAACCAGTGACCTGCCAACTATTAGTTAAAGGTAGTATATCTTTGAACTATACGGGGGTAAATGCTGGCCAGCACGTGCTGGCGCATGCTGGCACGTGCCTGCGCGTGCTGGCCGGCACAACAGCATGCGATGTACAGTAGTTACTATATTTGTAGTGTAGTACACACTGCATTAATAAACTACAGTACAGAGTTTATTGTAACACTGAAGTTCTTCCAACATACTTAATGTTATCTTGTACAGCCTTTTGTTGAGACCGTACAATATATAGAAAGTGAGTTCTTTCTGTATTCATTCTATCCCGTATATTAAAACTTTATTTCAAGGTGTGAGCTACACCTTAAATTTCCGTTTAGGAAATTACATAAGGTATTCTAGATTAGAATTAACCTTAGTTTTAATATTTTGGGAGGTTACAGCAATTGGCTGGGCAGGGAATACAAGTATGTGCCTTTCCTTCTTTCTTTTATAGCTTTACTGTGTAAGCTACTTGTTTCATTATAAGTGAAAAGCCTTCACTTGATATTCATGGATTTTTCTTCTCTTTACAGGAGGACCATCCGAAGTGCGGGAGTGTATTCTGCAATGTCCGCAGTAAGAACTTCTGTGGACATTAGTTTTGCAGGAGGCACGCAGCATGCGCAGCTTCCAGAGGTGATCTCCGGTATTGGGACCCTCAGGTTTGTACTGTATGTTCTAACCTGATTACCGAGGCTTTTGACAACACTAAGTCGACGGAGTCAAAGGATGCTGCCAGGGGAAAGTTACGAACCTGGGTGAGGGGTTTTCAGAAAAACACCTCAGGCCCCTACCTTCTAAATGAGAAGATGAAGGCATACCTTTTCCTTAAAGCATCGGCTGATGCAGTCATTCCTCAGCCTCAGGTGGAGATACCAACTGCCCAGAATCTGGTAGATTCTGAAGTCTCGGCCGCCCTTCAAGACATCCAATTGGACGATAAGATGTCGGAGGTGTCGGATTCTACAGAGAAAGACCTTCTAGGAGAGGTCAGGAGGAGGAGCTGTCTCAGACTCCTCAAGTAGAAGAGGAAGAAATTGACAAGGTGTTGGTTACATCGGTTCCGGACCCAGAACCTGTTCCCTCTACATCGTCTGCTATCCCAGATGAACTGGGAAGGAATCTTTCTTCTATTTTTGAGATGATCCAACAAATTCAAAGAAAGAATGATGAGAATGAAGCTGCAATGAAACTGGAGATACGTAGACTTGCAGCATCACGTGGACCCCAGAAGCGACTCAACGTGAAGGATCTTCCTTTGTGCTCGAACACCAATCCTTGGAGGTATGCCAAACACATGCCAATGACAACCGGGAAGATCGTGATATCAGAAAAGTTGGGAGCAATTCCCCTGGAAGAAGTGGATTTTTGGCCCAACAAAGATTCTTATCCGGACTGCTATGTCCGTCTTAGGAAGGAACCAGCCTCAAAGGAGGAGACTGAGCCGAAGGAGGTCATAGTTCTTGACTATAGTAAAGCACAGGCATTACTAGCGGGCTCCATGAAAGAGAGGAGCTTCACGAATTCAAAGGTGCCAGCCTTGAGTAAGAAGCTTCCCTCCTTTGTGGCCTCTCCAACCAGAGCCTTTCCCTTCATGGAAAAGGGATATAAGGCAGCCTTAAAGGCGGTGGAGGCAGGGAAACCATGTCCCTCCTTGGAGCAGTACAAGCCGTTATCTCTGACCTTGCACTTGGACCAAGAATACTGGAAGGATGTCCACCTCACCTTCTGAGTCGGGAAGCTGGAAGCTGATATTGCTGAACGTCAGTTTGGTGAGGAACTTCCAAAACTGTCGGATGTTCTCTTGCGCAGAGAGCAAGAGACGAAGGGAAGACTTGCGGCATCAATGTCGTTGCAAACGACATTAGAAACGATGGAAAATGACTCCAAGAACCAGGACATGTTCATGGTAGTGGCCAAAACCCATCTGGCTACAGTTACAAAGGATCTCTATAGCTTTATTAAAGCTAGGAGAACCTGTAGAGAGTTCATGTTCGCCTCGGCTGCAGTGAGGCACGAACCAAGGAGACTGATATCCTCTCGTATCTGGGCGGCTAAAGACCTCTTTCCCAATGAAGTGGTTAAAGAGGTAGTAGACAAGGCCGCCACAGAGAATAGGAACCTTCTCAAAAAGTGGGGCTTAGATCTTAAGAGAAAGTCTTCTCTAGATGAGGGTCCCCAACCCAAGAAGAAGACAAAAAGGCCTAGGCTATCCTCTCGGCCGGCTAAACCCTACTGACAGCAACAACAACAACTTCCTGTGACCGCGGTGCCTCAGATAGTGGCACAACCTCCAACCACGTACCAGCTGGTACCTCAACAAGTGGCGGCACAGTCGCTAGTTTTTAACCCAGCCTTCGAAAGGCAGACTTCTTCCTTTCGTTCGAAAGCTAAAGAAACAGCCAGAGGTTCTTCTAGACGCCCTTCAAGAGGAAGGGGATCCAGGGGAGGACACGGTCAAGGAGGCAAGGCCTCAGGTCCACAACAGCAGAAGTGAGATACTTCCAGTAGGAGGGAGACTACAGCTATTTAGGGATCGCTGGACCTTCGATCCCTGGGCCCACAGCCTAATAAAGAATGGACTAGGTTGGAACTGGAGCAGTCCTCCACCTCAATTTCCTCAATTCTTCCAACACTCAACCCCCGTTCTGGAAGAATATGTCCGAGAGCTCTTAGACAAAAGAGTAATCCGGAAAGTTAAGCCCATCAAATTCCAAGGAAGGCTGTTTTGTGTTTCAAAGAAGGACTCAGAAAAACTCAGAGTCATTCTAGACTTGTCGCCACTCAACAAGTTCATAGTGAACTACAAGTTCAGAATGCTCACACTTCAACACATAAGGACCCTACTGCCCAAAAGGGCATATGCTGTTTCTATAGACTTGTCTGACGCTTATTGTCATGTTCCAATTAATCGTCACCTCTCCTCCTACCTAGGCTTCAAGTTACATAAAAAACTTTAAGCCTTCAGAGCCATGCCTTTCGGGCTAAACATAGCCCCAAGGATTTTCACGAAGCTCGCGAACGCAGCCGTCCATCAATTACGCCTAAAGGGGGTCCAAGCAGTAGCCTACTTGGACGACTGGCTGGTGTGGGCAGCATCCAGGACAGAATGCATGCAAGCTAGATAGTGATCCAGTTCCTGGAACATCTGGGATTCAAGATCAACATAAAAAAGTCTCGACTTTCTCCAGCTCAAAAATTTCAGTGGTTGGGAATCCACTGAAATTTGGAGTCACATCGACTTTCCATTCCTGGGAAGAAGAGGAAAGAAATAGCAGGATCTGTCAAGAGACTATTGAAATCCAGTGCTGGGCTCTCTACAGTTTGCTTCGATAACAGACCCAGTGCTAAGGGCACAGCTAAAGGATGCAACAGGAGTCTGGAGAAAATACGCATCAAACGCGCGAAGAGATCTAATAAGACCTCTACCGACTCGACTGCGAACGCTTCTCAAGCCGTGGTCCAATGCCAAGCAGTTGAAGAGATCAATACTTCTTCAACCTCCTCCCCCGTCAGTAACTATCCACACAGACGCCTCAAAGGAAGGATGGGGAGGTCACTCTCATCAGAAGAGAGTCCAAGGAGCTTGGTCCAATCTTTTCAAGTCATTTCACATCAACTTTCTAGAAGCCATGGCAGTACTTCTGACACTAAAGAAAGTATCTCCTCACCACTTGACCCACATAAGACTGGTTCTAGACAGCGAGGTGATAGTGAGATGCCTGAATCAACAAGGGTCGAGGTCACCTCAAATCAACCAAGTGATGTTGGCCATATTCCGTTTGGCGGAATGGAAGAAATGGCACCTGTCAGCAGTTCACATTCAAGGGTTCCGCAATGTGACAGCGGACGCTCTATCCAGATTTACACCTATAGAGTCAGAATGGTCCCTTGACGCAGGATCGTTCTCCTTCATCTCGAGCCGAGTCCCGGAGCTGAAGATAGACCTCTTTGCGACGAAAGACAACAAGAAAATAGATTGTTACGTGTCCCCATACGAGGATCCGCTAGCGGAGGCAGTGGACGCTATGTCCCTAGACTGGAACAGATGGTCCAATATTTATCTGTTCCCTCCACACAACCTCCTTTTGAAGGTTCTCGATAAGCTGAGATACTTCAAAGGGAAAGCAGCAATAGTGGCCCACAAGTGGCCAAATAGCGTGTGGTTCCCTTTGGCATTGGAACTACGACTAAAATTCGTACCGCTACCGGATCCATCCCTCTCTCAGCGAGTACAGAAGTCGACTCTCTTCGCTTCATCACAGAAAACACGGAACCTACATCTCATGATTTTCTCTCCTTAGCGATGAGAAAAAGATTCGGTGTTAAAAGTCAGTTTAGACTTTTGGAGGAAACCAGAAGACATTATGAGGCTTCAGGGAAGAAACAGATATCCTTTGTCAAGGCGAAGAAACCAAAAGAAATCTCGACAGATTCCTATTTATCATTCTTCATTCACCTTCATGAGCAAGGTTTAGCAGCCAACACAATTCTATTGTTCAAGCCTGCCTTGACAAGTCAGATACCATATGCCTTACAGGTCGACCTTTCTAACGACGTTCTTAATGAACTACAAAGGCCCATGCTGGGCTTAGCCCTTCAGCGCCTCCAAAGACCCTTTGCATGGTCATTAGATATGATTCTTCATTGTGTATGAATAATGAACTATGAGGAATGCGCTTAGAAGGTTTTGAATTTAAGTTATATTTCTGTTTGTACTCGCTTTGGGGGCCAGAGTTAGTGAAATAGTGGCTCTCTCTAGAGAGGAAGGCCACGTCCAGTTCTTGGAGGGAGAACTGAATCTATTTCCAGACCCAACGTTTCTTACCAGGAACAAGCTACCCACCAACAGGCGGGGTCCCTAGAGAATCTGCCCTCTGAAGGAAGATGCATCTATGTCCAGTGGAGTGCCTAAAGGTCTATCTTCATAGAACTTCAGACTTTATGGGAGAACAGCTGTTCAGAAGAGAAACCCTGGGTTCAAAGTTATCTATAACTAAGGGCGAAATTCACCCGTGTTATTTGCAGAACGGATCCAGACAGTACACCCGTTAGTCATGATCCGAGGAAAGTTGCCTCTTCCATAAAATTTCTTTAATTATATGGACTTTGAACATCCTTGTTTGTACACCGGCTGGTAGTCATCCAAGGTGTTCTTTATGCACTATGCGAAGCAAGTGGAGCAACTTAAGAGGTGTGTGGTAGCAGCAGTTAGAATTCTTTAACCTTCTGTTTTAAATCTGCGAGGAACTGTGTAATTAATTTGGGACGATTAATTAAGAGGGTGTGTGTGTAGTCACTGTATGTTACTACACACTGAGCGATAGGCCACAAAAGTGTCCTTACGAACTGTTCCTTTGACGTCGGTGAACTATAGCATAATACGGACACTTGTGCCAAGCGTTTCTTAAGCTAGTGTAAATAAACAGTATACAGACTATATCATTATTATTAATAATTCAATTGAAAGTGGCAAATCTGTTTCCTAGTAGACGAAACAATATTTTCTGTTGACTGTTTTGCTTTATGCTTTAACGCATATCATCCACATTTTATAAATTTTATAAATGTTGATCTGATATGTACATTTATTAAATTTTAATAAACTAATTCATATTTTTGGCTGAGGTAGCCATGTCATCCTGATGGACCCGCCCTTCCTTTTTATTGTAAAAGGGCTTATTGACCCCTCCCTATAATACAGTATCTGTAGCACCTCTTATTCGCCCACACTCATTTTATTAGAAATGTACTGAGCATTAAGATTAAAATATGGATATTTTCATCATGGGATGTCTTTTAAGATTGTTCCCTGATTCAAGCAAAAGTCCACTCACTTTAACCCTTCCTTAGGAAGGGTTGACGTGGTACCCTAACGGGATAGTGGCAGAGAGGCAAAATTTGTTCCTATGCGGATACAACCGTTATCCAATAGTTGATAAGAGTAGTTACATTGGGGAAGGTATCACAAATTCATACTGACATTAGTGACTCTCATACAAACTTTGCTTTATTATGTATAGGGCGAGACCACTATACAAGCTTGTCATTTTGTCATCCATAGTTATTATGTACTCCTCGACACTTTTTCCAGAGTCTAGTACGACTCTTCCCTGTAGGGGGCAGGAGGCACTAACATAGTTCATGCTTAGATGAAATGATGTATGACGGTAACATCATAGGTCTCTAGGTCTAGACGGACCAGGAAAATACTTTCTTGAGAGTACGGCACCGATTGAGAATCCACAGATACAGTAATGCTCTGGTAAACTTCCATCAGGACGACATGGCCTGAGCCCAAAAAACAGATTTTGAGCGAAGTGAAAAATCTATTTTTGGGTGATGTAGCCATGTTGTCCTGATGGACCCGCCCTTCCTTTTTATTGTAAAAGGGCTTATTGACCCCTCCCTATAATACAGTATCTGTAGCACCTTGTATATCGCTACAAGGAATAAAGAGGGCGCTACCGCTTTCGTCAGATACACACTGGAAACGGAATAGGAGAGATGCCTTATGAGCAGCTCTCTTTTCATTCTCGTTTCAGATTCTTGTCACTGTAACCCCTCGAAGCGTTAATGCTGTTCGGGGTGAAGATAGCTATGTGACGTGTCAAGAATACGTCCTCTGATATTATGCGATATCCCTGTGAGATTATTTAGGGATATTCACTCCAGGAATTAGAATTCTGGATACCTTATGGTAAAATTCTCTGGGAATATCACTGTAGTCAAATATACCCTAGGAAGCTACCTTCTAGGAACTTCCATCAGGACGACATGGCTACCTCACCCAAAAATAGATTTTTCGCTTCGCTCAAAATCGTTAAATATATATAATATATATATATATATATATATATATATATATATATATGTATATATATATATATATATATATATATATGTATGTATATATATATATATATATATATATATACATATATATATATATAGAGAGAGAGAGAGAGAGAGAGAGAGAGAGAGAGAGAGAGAGAGAGAGAGAGAGAGAGAGAGAGAGAAGGAGAGAGAGAGAGAGAGAGAATTACATAGTCACTGGAATTATGACAATAAAGTATAATTCGGTAATGCTTTGAGCAGAAATAAGAGTAGAGAGTTGATATATCTATGAATAATGTCTTGTGAAAACATATTCACAGGTTTCAATATCGTAGCAAGCAAATCTATCATAAATTCATAACATTTAACTGATTACACATATCTGACTAAAGTGGCCCAATCTTGACATGCACGAGTATTAGGAAAGCCAAATGAAGTCGGAGTTATTTCCATTTAGTTCACCAGAATATTATTAAGCCTTTTTAAGGGAAGGGGCGTTGATTGCTGGTCTTTCATCATGTCTTATATTATTTTGAATGCAAGTTTTAAAATACCATCAACATTCCAATTAGAATTAACCTTCCCTTCAAATAATGATCCTGGAAGACTGGTCAAAAACAGACGGTAAAGATAATAGCTAAAACAAATATATCCCAACCTAGATAGCTTAAACAAGAACTAGAATTGGAATAAAAAGGTAAAATACTAAAAGCAAAATATTCAATGGTTGTTGTTGGATCCAAGGGTAAAATGCATTTTGATGTGATTATTTTACTTTTCTTGTGGGTTGGGTGGTTGAGGGACACTGCTATCACAGGTGAGGCTTTGAAAGTTTTGCTGCCATCTATCGTGAACATATAGTATAATGTTTCCAAATTTAAGGTTCTGCTTTATTGTACATTTTATTCGAAGGCAAAGTCTGCTTACAAATGTAGGAATTAAAATATCAATAACAAACTACTGGCAGCCGAAAATTTGCAGAGTTATCAAAGTCATCCATTCAATAGGTTTGATATATTTGGAGGTTAATGATTAAACCAATTTTCATAACAAAATCTAATTCAATGCTTATCCGTTATTCATGTGTTATACATGTTTCAAGCGTAAACTTTCGGTTATAAAAGCTATAGGCAAGTTTCTGCTGAGGCCTTAAATGGCCCACCCATGAGTTGAAGTTTCCTCACCCGTACTGATATGTAAACATATGCAAAACACTATACACTTCAGGTCATGGGGAGGCCAAAAATGACTGCAAAAACCACCATTCACCTCTCCTCTGACTCAGCCGCATTGTTAAATAGTTCATTCAGATGCAAACATTGCTTTCGTTCATTATCACTTTTTTTGTGCTTTTTTCCTCATATTATGTTTTTGTTTTGGAGTAGGAATTACCATTATAGATAAATACGAATGATGTATTATGTATTTTGTAGGTAGTTAGTTGGCCAGGGCACCAGCCATCCGTTGAGATCCTACCGTTAGAGAGCTATTTGGTCCTTTAACTGGCCAGACAGAACTACATGGGATCCCTCTCTCAAGTTTTGCCTACACATACACCGAATAGTCTGGCTTATTATTTCCCCATTATCATCTATCCTCATACACTTGGCAATAGAGAGATTATTATAATTTTTTCCCCTCAAGGGGTCAACTACTGCACTATAATGGTTCAGTGGCTACTTTCCTTTTGGTAAGGGTAGAAGAGACTCTTTAGCTATGGTAAGCAGCTCTTCTAGGAGAAGGACACTTCAAAATCAAACCATTGTTCTCTGGTCTTGGGGAGTGCCATAGCCTCTGTACCATGGTCTTCCACTGTCTTGGAGCAGGGTTCTCTTGCTTGAGGGTATACTCGTGAACACTTTTCTATCTAATTTTTCTTCTCTTGTTTTTTTACGATTTTAAAGTTTATGTATGTAAGATCCATTTTAATGTTGTTATTATTCTTGAAATATTTTATTTTAATTGTTCCTTATCTCTCTTGTAGCATTTTATTTCCTTACTTCCTTTCCTTACTGAACTATTTTTCTCTGTTGGAGCCATTGTGCTTATAGAATTCTGGTGTTCCAACTAATAATAATAATAATAATAATATGAATTGGAAAAGTTGTCTGCATGCACCAAGGTAAACAAAACAACTCAAAGGGCCGCCAAGACTGTCAATTAATAACTAACTTCATTATTGTTATTATTATGGTATCTTAAACATACATTAAGATTATAACCATGGTTCTTTTTCATTAATACACTACCATTGGCAGTAGGAAAAGCTCAGAAATAACAAAATGATATTTTTAATACATTGTTGATGGTAAGACAGAGCAAGTTGGCTTTGTCATTCTCACCAATCCTATGGTATTGTTTTGAAACCAAATGTTGGTGTTGTGCTACAATTTTCATTGCGATTTTTGCCTACAATTTTGTTGATAATAAATCAAGTACGCATTCCAGTGATAGTGAATATGTTGATACCTCTCGTGTATCCACCTCAAGTGCATCTTTTTTCACTAAAAGAGAGAATTTATGATCGCAAATGTGCAGGAATGTCACGTTGTCAAAGAAAGATGAAGAAGACTGGTGAAATTTCTGACATTTCTATTGATTATAATGAAGATGACCCTGCCTTCATAGCTTAGAGTAACACTGATGATGACGATGAACAAGTGTTGGCAAGTGCAGTGAAAAGGATGACAAAGAAAGGTCCAACAGTGATAACGTCCGGGACGAAGACATGGCCAATATGGGGTTAGCTTAAATGTGAGTGTAGATAGCAATGAGAATGCCTCTGTTGAGAAATGAAAGAAGCTAACCAAGAAGATGTAGTCTTCCATGTTAAATACTGCAGGATGAGAGAAAAGTGTAGTAAAAGCTAAGTGCAATTAGAATCAAGAGTATATTAGCTATGGAGCAAAACAAAATGTTAAGGAATTAAGGATCATGGGGCCACAACGTAGTGATAGGTGCTTTGATAAACGACTCACACTGGACCATGCAACTGCTCTCATGAATGCGTTTTGGGATTTTTGGGACTGTAATAAATAAACACAATACATTAGTGGCTGTATTGGTGAATCGCCATTCAAGTGGAACTATACTAAAATAGAAGAAAGAAAGCGGCCAAGTAGGATTGTTTTTACAGTGATGCACCTTGGCCAAAGTTTTTTTATATGCAGGACGGCCTTCACGCCTATTCATGACCTTTAAAGATCCCGGTTGATTTTGGCTATCAAGAAAAAGACGACCTCGGTCAATGAACCACCACAGGAGACAGAAGAGACATGCATGCAAATGCACAGAAGATAACTGGTGCCACAGCTGACTTGCTGTATGAGCATATTCAATCCCTTCTTGTAGTTATCAACTACTACAGCTAGGAGAAGAATCCCAATTTGCAGTATTTGACCGTAGTGATAGTAGCCTGACCAAAATTATGTTGCGTCCCTTTTTGATGCTCACCCTAAAATGAATCATGTTCTGGAATTCTACTATTAAAGGATTTCCACAACAATACAACATCCAGTTCAAGGCTCCTCAACAGAATGTATGTAACTTGTGTGCATCCATTCGCTTGAAAATCAAGAGCCTCGAGCACCAAGAGGAAGACGCTAAAGATCAGGCTCACCAAAGAATGCAAAGGTTGCTCATGACCTACAATACGATCACGAAAAAGAAAAACTTTTCTTGGTGTCAAACCATTACCATTGACCTACGGCAGACATCCCAATGCCCTAAAATCAATGCTAATATGGATTATTACCTTTGAAACTCTGGCTGCATAACCTTTTCATCCATGATTGAAACAATATCAGCCACGTGTAGGTTATTATTATTATTATCATTATTATTATTATTACTATTATTATTATTACTATTATTATTATTATTATTATTATCATTATTATTATTATTACTATAAGCCCAAAGGAAAAATAGCCCAGTGAGGAAAGGAAATAAGGAAATAAATAAACGATGAGAACAAATTAACAATAAATCATTCTAAAAACAGTAACAACGTCAAAACAGATATGTCATATCTTATTATTATTATTATTATCATTATTATTATTATTATTATTATTATTATTATTATTATTATTATTATTATTATTATTATTATTATTATTACTTACTAAGCTACAACCCAAGTTGGAAAAGCAGGATACTATAAGCCCAGGGGCCCCAGCAAGGAAAATAACCCACTGAGGAGAGGAAACAAGGAAAAATAAAGTATTCTAAGAACAGTAACAACATTAAAATAAATATCTCCTATGTAAACTATAAAAAAATTAACAAAACAAGATTAGAAATTAGAGAGAATAGTGTGCCCGAGTGTACTCTCAAGTAAGAGAACTCTAACCCAAGACAGTGGAAGACCATGGTACAGAGGCTATGGCACTACCCAAGACTAGAGAACAAAGGTTTGATTTTGGAGTGTCCTTCTCCTAGAAGAGCTGCTTACCATAGCTAAAGAGTCTTTTCTGCCCTTACCAAGAGGAAAATAGCCACTGAACAATTAAAGTGCAGTAGTTAACCCCTTGGGTGAAGAAGAATTGTTTGGCAATCTCAGTGTTGTCAGGTGTATGAGGACAGAGGAGAATATGTAAAGTATAGGCCAGACTATTTGGTACATGTGTAGGTAAAGGGAAAGAACCGTAACCAGAGAGAAAGATCCAACATAGTACTGTCTGGCCATTCAAAGGACCCCATAACTCTCTAGGGGTAGTATATCAACAGGACAACCTATACTATAAAAAGACTTATGTTAGCCTGTTCAATATAAAAATATTTGTTGCAACTTTGAACTTTTGAAGCTCTACTGATTCAACTACCAGATTAGGAAGATTATTCCACAACTTGGTCCCAGCTGGAATAAAACTTCTAGAATACTGTGTAGTATTGAGCCTCATGATGGAGAAGGCCTGGCTATTAGAATTAACTGCCTGCCTAGTATTACGAACAGGATAGAATTGTCCAGGAAGATCTAGATGTAAAGGATTATGAATTATGAAAAATCTTATGCAACATGCATAATGAACTCATTGAAAGACGGTGCCAAAGATTTATATCTAGATCAGGAATAAGAAATTTAATAGACCGTAAGTTTCTGTCCAACAAATTAAGATGAGAATCAGCAGCTGAACACCAGACAGGAGAACAATACTCAAAACAAGGTAGAATTAAAGAATTAAAACACTTCTTCAGAATAGATTGATCGCCGTAAATCTTGAAAGACTTTCTCAATAAGCCAATTTTTTTTGCAATTGAAGAAGACCCAGACCTAAAGTAAATTTGCTGTTGAGAATCACACAAAATTTTAAAAGAGTCATACAGAGTTAAAGAAGCATTATCAATACTGAGATCCGGATGTTGAGGAGCCACTTCCCTTGACTTACTTACAATCATACTTTGAGTTTTGCTATGATTCAACGTCACATCCCATAATTTGCACCATGCACCAATTTTAGCTGGATCTCTATCAAGGGATTCAGCAACCCCAGATCTACTGTACATTGAGGGGATGGAATTGATGCGAGGAGAGTAGCATCATCTGCATATGCAACAAGCTTGTTTTCTGGGCCAAACCACATGTCATGTGTATATAATATGAAAAGTAATGGGCCAAGAACACTACTCTGTGGAACACCAGATATCACATTCCTATACTCACTATGGTGCCCATCAACAACAACTCTTTGAGATCTATTACTCAAAAAAAACAATAACAATGCTAAGAAACGACCCACGCACTCCCAACTGTTTGAGTTTGAAAACAAGGGCCTCATGATTAACACGGTCAAAGGTAGCACTAAAATCAAGGCTAATCATACGAACTTCCTGACCACAATCAAGAGATTTCTGTACAGCATTGTGGGATAAATCCCAGAGGGCCATGGGTGCAATAGAAGTTGATTCTCACATCGTAAAGTGGTCAGAAGAAATGGGAGAGACAACGCAAGAACTGTACGTCACAGTACGAATTTTTACAGATAACTGGGGCGGGCAGAAAAATAACGTTCACCTTATTCTACTAGCTCTGTGGCTAAATGTTTTCAGTATTCGGCTTACCAAAGTCGAATTAATCTATGTGGTATCTAGACACTCCTATTTTCTTTACAATCACACTTTTTGGGATATTGTAAAGAAACTCTATGAATATGGCCACATTGAAACCGCGGAAAAGTACCGGAATATTATTCAGTTGTTAAGGATTCTACCGGACTAAAAACCCATGTCCTTGAATATACTAACTTTAAGGATATAAAGTATCTGACTAAAGCTGCCATTAAAAAAACTATTAGCATAGGCTTCCTTAAAAGGGCCCCACAACTAACAGTCAGCATTTAATAAACAACTCATACCGCATCAAGTTAGGGTACAGCCTGCAGAATAGTGCCAGTGGCATTGGTGTCCCCTTGACGAAAAACCAGCCGAAAGCCTCGCAGAGGAAGACCTGAAAAAAAAGAAAGAAAAAAAAAAGACACCACTTAAGCTGATGACCGTCCCATTGGCTAACAAGTACGAAACAGTCAGGAAACTGAATCCAGCATAGGTTAAAGCAGGAGGGAAATGGTTGGAGGACCTCATCAACAAGCAACAGGTTGTCAGGCGCATTCATCTTTAGTACCCCTTTGTCTCTGGCCCTTCTAAAGCCTGCATTCTCTCTTGGTTAATTAGAGTCTAGCTGTCTTTCTATTTGGCATAATATGAACTTTACGAATATTTAATGTATTATTGAGAGAAACTTATTGGGCAGTCATTTTTAGGTTCTTTGTGTCTCCATTTTTGGGATTTACTATAATGATAAAGTTTTTCCAAGCTTTAGGCATAGAGCACTCTTGTAGACGTTTTGTGTAAAGTTCAGCTATTTTTACTACTATGAAATCTCCTCCATCTATTACTAAAACCGTTAGGACTTCTCTGGCTTTTTTGCCTCTTTTCATGCTATATATATATATATATATATATATATATATGTATATATATATATATATATATATATATATACATATATATATATGTATATATACAGTATATATATATATATATATATAAATATATATATATATATATATATATATATATATATATATATATATATATATATATATTAAGCATGTTACTTTACATTTAAAGTTATTATATATCTTATTAAAGTGGCATCTAAAAATCGAAGACATCTGTCCAGAAAAATTGTTCAAGCTGCGTTGCACAACAAGATAAGATTTGAAAACTCAACATCGACTCCGCTGTATTATTATTATTATTATTATTATTATTATTATTATTATTATTATTATTATTATTATTATTATTATTAGCTAAACTACAACCCTAGTTGGAAAAGCAAGATGCTATAATCACAAGGGCTCCAACAGAGCAAAATAGCCCAGTGAGGAAAGGCAATAAGGAAATAATGAACAATTAGAATAAGATATTTTAAAAACGGTAACATCATTAAAACAGATGTTTCATATATAAAATATAAAAAGACTTATGTGAGCCTGTCCAACATAAAAACTATTCGTTGCAAGTTCGAACTTTTAAGTTCTACCGATTCAACTACCTGATTTGGAAGATCATTCCACAACTTAGTCACAGTTGGAATAAAACTTCTAAAATACTCAGTAGTATTGAGCCTCTTGATGGAGAAGGCCTGACTATTAGAATTAACTGCCTGCCTAGTATTACGAACAGGAAGGAACTGCCAGGGAAGATCTGAATGTAAAGGATGGTTAGAATTATGAAAAATATTATGCAACATGCATAACGAACTAATTGAACGACAGTGCTAGAGATTAATATCTAGATCAGAAATAAAAAATTTAATAGACTGTAAGTTCCTGTCCAACAAATTAAGATGAGAATTAGCAGCTGAAGACCAGGCTGGAGAATAATACTCGAAACAAGGTAAAATGAAAGAATTAAAACACTTCTTCAGAATAAATTGATCACCAAAAATCCTAAAAGACTTTCTCAATAAGCCAATTTTTTGGGCAACTGAAGAAGACACAGAACTAATGTGTTTCCCAAAAGTAAATTTGCTGTCGAGAATCACACCTAAACTTTTAAAAGAAAAGTCATACAGAGTTAAAGAAACATTATCAATGCTGAGATCTGGATGCTGAGGAGCCACTGTCCTTGACGTATTTACAATCACACTTTGAGTTTTGCTAGGATTCAACTTCATACCACATAATTTGCACCATGAACTAATTTTGGCTAGATCTCTATTAATGGATTCAACATCCCCAGATCTACATTTAAGGGATGGAATTGATGCAAAGAGAGTAGCATCATCTACAAGTGCAACAAGCTTGTAGCAGTGAAATCATGAACTTCAATCAAGTAACAACCAAAACCGTATGAATGGCCTAAATGGTGATACACTAACTACGTTTTTTAAAAAAAATATACGTGATATGCAAGACAATATCATGTCTAAGAAATCGAATTAGAGATCAACAGAGATTAAAAATCTATATTTTATGATGGGGTTGTGGATGACCAATAATGGCATTCTAAATTCTTCGTTAATCCCGTTGCAAGAATGGAACTGCAAGCTTCACAAAGAATGTGAAAAGCATGTGATAACAGGCAGGATATTCTGTGCAACCTTGTAAAATTTCATTTAAGTAATTAAAACTTTATCTTGAAATTTTCCATTTAAAAAAAAATCTTGAAATTTTCCTTTACTAGTACTTGTTAGTTAATTGCTAAATTTCCAAATAGTATTGCATTTAATATTTTCATTAGCTAACATTAACTTTATATTAAAATGTAATGCTTTCGATCAACCAATGTAACCCTGGCGAGAATATTAAATGGAAAAACGTAAGCGGAGGATTTGCCTTATCCTGAACCTAACCATAGCTCATTTTGCTTGAATAGATAATGTCTGATTTTTAGACACCACTAAGATGTTATATATTAATTGTAAATATAGATTAACATGCTGATAAGTGGGTTTATTTATAAGTGGTATGGTATGGATAACCTAGATGAAAGTGCAGATGATAATCAAATTAGGTCAATGCAGAGAAAATGCTGGAACCCGGAGACTACAAGCTGTTGTGAGTAGTGATGGCAGTCCAAGGGAAATGGAATCATTGGGCCAATGTAGTTTGCAAATCTGTAATGGGGTGATTAAGCCTCATGGTTAAATTTGTGTTGAACAAGTGAGATGAGCCATGAAGACTCAGTATTGACCTCGTTGCAATAATGGAAGCGTGAACTTCACTAGAAAAATAAACGAAAGAGCATGACTGGCCTGCGTGAGAGTAGAGAAACTGCTCCATAGCGGAGGAAATGTTGGAGCAGCAAGAACACACCATATCATAAGAAACTACTCTAAAGTGAACTGAATCGGAGATCAACACAGTTTTAAAAGCTGCTTGTTCTGTGAGACAGAAGCCTCACAGTTTAGCCTGCATTGGACAAGTTATAACAATTGTGAAGAAAAAAATCATATGATTCGTTGAAGAAGAGAAAACCTTGTGTTATTGATTAGGAAATTATGTGGAGCCTTGTGAAAAATCTTCATTTATATCCCAATTAATCTTCAATTTTCTTTTCTATGTATGTTAATCTTTAATTGTGAATTTTTAAGGTTAATTTCGAAGTTTACAAATATTTTTGTATTTAGCCTTTATATTCATTAACAATTCAATCAACTAACTATTGTAGTAATGACAAAGAATCCCTTAACAAAAAAGTTATTTTAAACATGTGTTGGCAACTTTGCACCAAATATTGAAAGGCAAAACCTACAGTAAATGCAGTGTGTGTATTATCCTGAATTTCAACTGAAACTCATTTTGTCCGGATAGATGTCTTCAAAATATAGATGCTATGAAGACGTTATGTATTGATTGTAACCGTAAAGTAACATACCAAACAAAAGTATTTAGAAATGGCAAGGATTTGATAACCTGGATGGAAATACATAATATATTTCATTGCAGAGAGAATGCTTTAGCTATAAGACTACAAGTTGTGAAGAGTGAAGCCTTCCTAGGAGACTAGAATCGGGGACCATTGACCAACATAGTTTGCAAGCTTAGTTCCTCTAGACAGTCTAGAGTCTAAAGGGACGAGTAAGCCTCACACCTTATGTCACTTTACGCAAGCGAGAGCAGCCATTAAAACTTAGGAACGACCTCTTTACAACAGGGTAATCGGTTGCTTCATTGGAGAAAGAACAGAAATGGCATGGGTGGCTGGAATTGGAGTACAGAAATTACTTCATTGCAGAGAAAATGCTGAAGCAGTAAGACGATAGTTTGTCAAAAGAAACAGTACCGCTCTAAAGTCCATTCAATCAGAGATTAATACACTTTACAAATATGGATTTTCCGAAGGGCAAGTAGGCCTTACAGTTTAGCCTGCGTTGGACGAGTGATAACGGCCTTGAGAACTGACGTTAATCCTGTTGCAAGAGTGAAACTGTAGGCATCATCAAAGAGGGGGAAAGCGTGTGAGATTAGTTAGGAAATTCTGTGAAGCCTTGTGAAAAAATCATTCATGTATTTCAAAATTAATCTGGAAATTTTCCCTTTCAAAGAATCTTATAGGTCTCATTTATAAATACTTGGTCATTAATTTCGATGTTTCCAAATATTTCTGTACATTAAATTTTCATTCACATAGACTTTACATTGAAATGTACTTTCATTGATCAATCAATACAGTCATTACGAAGAATCGCGTAAAAAAATTGTTCTAAACAAGTAATGGTACCAAATACTAAATGTAAAAACGTACATGCAGTTTCGTCTTATCCTGAAACCTAACTGGAGTTCAGTTTTTTATCTGGAGAGAAGTTGTCTTCGATTTTTAGACACCACTAAGACAATTTATATATATATATATATATATATATATATATATATATATATATATATATATATATATATATATATATATATATATATATATATATATACTGAGAGAGAGAGAGACAATATCATGGAATTTACAAACTAAATGTCCTCTTTAACCATTGCCTTGAAAAAGAGAAAATTTATAAATCCATAGTGAGAGAAATAAATGCACCCATACACTGTAATTATGCAGGAATGTATGTCCAATTTAACAAATAGTCTTGTATTTTGGTTCCATATTTGGTGTATTTAAAAATTGGTCTGTATGAACCATCGATTTTGTTATATGTGAATTAAAATAGTTTGTTATTGAAACCCAACTTATAATTCTGTTTGTGAAGTTGATTGCTATTCCTACAGTGATAAGTTGCAACTGAAATCAATTAAAAAATCTGTCCCTCCCTACATATCTCCTGCAATTTAAAGAAACACATCCTAACGAGCTTCTTCAATGCATAAGAGAACTTTTTATTGCTGTGTTCACCATATATCAAATAAAAACAAGACAAGGGGTTGCTGAGGGGCCTGCGGTCACCTCATGTACCAGATTCCTTAAATGCTGAGTAGAATATATTTCTGTGAAGCTGTCGATGATAACCACTTTGCTCTGTCGCATCTACTGTCCCTTACGGGTAGTCTATAAACTTGATATCGTTCAAGTTTTATTCATTCTCATCTTGTGTTATTCAGTACTTTCTATGTATCATGGAAACAATCACTTCTGATCTTATACCGCCTTTTATTATGAGTTTTATGGAAAATGTCTTGAAATATGGAGAAAATGTTTGTTTAGCATCTGTAATTTTCCAAGCAGGGACAGGACTCGATCTAGTTTTTGTTTCTCAAGGAAGACGGGATAGCAGCTGACCGACGTGCTGCTTAGATGCTGTTCCCGGAGATTCTTTTGTAAGTGGCCTTGACGTAGGCAGTACAGTTAAAAGAAGGAGAGATGTGTTGGATGAATATGATATATAATTAAGGACCCATCAGAATCCAGAAAATAATTTAAATCAGGTAACCAATCATTTTCGGTTCAAACACTTTCGCAATACTTTCCGAAAGTGTATGGCTAATTGGTGACCCAAATAGATAACTATAACTTATTATTTCAGTTACAAAAAGGACAGATGAAGCTGTACGAGCTAATTTCAAAATGTGGGTGTATAATTTTGGTTGATAATAGTATTGAATTCACTGCTAGTCACTTATTTTACTTTTTTGCAAGATTGAATATTTGTACCTCAATGTACGATTGCTCTTGAATCACAAAACCAATTATCCTTCTGGCATCTTACAAAATATGACCATACCAAAAGGGCTTCGTTATTGAAATCAGCCAAAGCTTTAGAATGTTTATTAGAAACTTCTCTCAAGTCACTTATGATCAGTCATTTGAAAGATGATAGTAATCTGATCTAATATTTCTTTTATTCTTATTGTTTTCTATTTATATCTCCATACAATTACTCTTCCTTTCCATTCTGATGTCTCAAAGAAAAACGATGTAATATTATATATTTATGGTTTTAGTCCCTGAAAGTGAGTATCCTCATACTTTTTATCACTTGTGGAAGAACATTAGTGTGGAATTTGATAGGCAGTTACGTTGCCTTGTCACCACTGCGACAATAGATTGTTTTCAGTTCGCACCCTCTTTCATTTAAGTTAAGTCAAATCTTTAAACTTTGATGGCAATTTTTATTAATATTTGAATAGTATAATGTTGTTTCCTTTCAGTACACAATTGCTCTTACAAAACACCTGAATTTTAGTGAGCCATTGAGCACTGAATTATGTAAGAAATTATGCTCCGAAGACTTACCCTGCCATATGCTCGGCTGGCTACTAGTACAGTGGTTCAGTGGGGATGCCACTGCTGTGCTTGGGCACCACAGTGGGTGGTTGAGCTTGCACGGCTGACGTTCTGGTGAGTATCTATTCTGATGAAACTGGAACTTAAACCAGACAACTTTAACCTTTACTAAGAATCTGGATTTAATTGAAATAGATTAGTTAAGAAGAATTTGAATTTTATAAGTAGGGTATGACATGACATTATTTGATCCATTGTTAACAATGTAATGGTTTCAGAGATCACTTAATGTTACTTGTAATTTTTTGGATTCAGGATATTGAAAAAACAATCTTCTCCACTTTTACAGCATCCCAATATCTGATAGTTTTAAGAGAGAAAACAAAACTTTTTTTCCCTCTATTAATGAAATCACTTCAGATATTAAATGGCTTCCCTGAGAACTATTACTCTCGGTGCACCTGTATTTAATATCATTTAGTGTGTATCTCATCTTTGCACCTCCACCACCTCTAAAGCTAAGCCTCCATCCTTTTATTCCTGGCCTATATAAAACACTTTATCAAGAACTCTCTTCATGATCCTTTGTATAACAATGCTATACTCTGACTTTACAGTCGGACCAATCCAAAACCACTTTTCCAATCAAGAGCACCGTCCCTATAGATTATTTTGCGCGCTCCATGGGGTATTTTACTTCATATTAATCTGTCTTCCCCTCTTTGAACACTGTATCCAACAGAGTGCTTTCCTGTGTACATGGGAACAAATGGTCAGTTACTGTGTGTGTGTTTTTTTTTTCTTTTTTTTTTTTTTTGTACCTGTTTGAGCTTTTTCAAGCTGTGGCAATGAATGCCATCAAATCTCTTAAGTTTTGGGGTTGGCCATTGCTTTGCATCATTAAGTAAAGAGGACAACAGTCACGGTAATCATCTTTGTTTTTCACCGAGAACATATGTTGAATCAATGTCCCTGCAACAGCAAGTCTGCCAAAGGATCTTTGTAATTACCATTTGGCTTCTAGCCACACCAACTTTCTTTTAGCCTTTTACTGTACCCCCAGTCTCACTTTCTACCATCTTGCCGTCCAACTCCTCGCAACTTTTATTTCATAGTGTCATTGGAGGGTCTTTCACTCAGCTGCAGCTGGGTTCTTACTAACGTTAGTTCAGGCAACGGGAGACTAAACTCCCTTGTGATGGCTGCAGCGTCAAAGCTTCTGCTTTAATCTAATTACCTTACTGGCGCAAAATAAAGACAATACTATTTTATGTGTCAATTATGACAGGGATAATTAAGGTTCATGTTATAGGTAACCGAAGTATTTGCAAGAGATATGGATTTCATTCTTCATGAAACTAATGGTATTTTGTATTTATCAAAAGCATATATTTTTCACAGCTCATAAGTCAGTTGGATAGCCAAACTAATGCGTTTTTATAGCTTAGGCTGGGCGAGTGAAATGAAAAGAAAGGAAAAATGGCGGGCTTGAACTCGAAGGGATCGATGCACCTGCCTCCTCTTCAAGGAAGAAAAGCTATAAAAGACTGGTTAAACCAGCAGAAAGGGCATTTCCAAGCATGAATGTCGATGAATTTATTTATCAATTATATAATTCAACGATTTCTAATTTCAGCATATAAAATTATAGTCAAGTTATTGAGAAAATAGCCTACATATTTAGAAGCAATCCAGTTTGATCTGATTAGAGACATTTGACCTGGGCTTTCTTTGAAAGAATAATTGCGACATATAGTCTACCTCCCCGAATATTGTTGTGGAAAATATTAATGAACACGTGTGGGGAATACATTTTTCCAAGACAAGCGCCCTTCTACAGACATCTAAAATCCTCCAAGGGGGATTGGAGTGCCATCACCAAGGCTGCTAGTACGGTATGGTACGGAATTTTTCAGTAATTCGTACCGGGCTAAAATATCGTACCGTAATTTCATACCGTACCCTCAATTATATTTTTCGTACCGTACAGTACGATCAAAATAACGTACGGTAATTTCGTACTTTTACCGTGCCATAAGCAAACTCATCACTCCCCACGTCATCACGGAAAATGCTTAGTATGTTGTAGTTCACTAAACCTTACACACGGATTTTATGTCCAGATGATTAATGATAGCTCCGGAATAGTATACCCCAACTGAGAGTGCTTGACAAGTTAAATGATTTATGGACAATTCTGCTAAGTATGGGAAATAGAGGATAACTCAAATAAATAATGCAAGAAACAAGCTCGAAAACGGAATGGTTAACGAAAATACATTATGCATGCGCTAAATAAAATAAAGATAAGGAGTTAAGATAGTTCTTAATAATTGTAATACCATGAATAATCATTTCTTATTCAAGATTTAGGAAGACAAAGCCTAAATTGGTAAGTTAAACTTGCTTATCAATAGACTAGCCGATTTTAATTTATTTGCAATATTTCATAGAAAATGGGAAATTTAAATGCTAAACCCATGGAATTATGTTGATTCCTTTTGAGGATGCTTAAAGACAAGTGCCTCACTTGAAAGAAGAGTCTCGAATTGACCTTGTTCGGGCTTCAGGATCTTTTTTCATCAAATGGAGATAAACATTTCCATTTTCCCCGGGGAAGTATAAACTCTGAAGAATCCCATTAGGTAAAGAAGGCCAGTTGCTGACTTAGCATTGAGGCCCCCCAAAAAACCTGTCTTCTTCTTAGAAGGCGATTGTTTGGCAAAAAGTGAAACCTTCACTAGTCACTGAAAACAGAGTTTTATAAGATGTTATTTAGGAAACTGAGATGAAGTTGTTTAAGATTTTTATTAATTGTTTATTTTGAGTTTCTCAGATAATTCGTAATTAATCTGGATTTTATTAGTTTAGGCATGTCAACTCTGATTATTAAAATTGACATTTTCGTGTTTATTATTTGTAAATTCATGCATGCTATTGCTATACATGTTTTTCTGATAATTGATATACCCCATTTTTCATGTTTGAGGATTGCAAACGTGGTATTTTTTTTTTCCTTTTATTAAGTCGACTACTTCGGAGAAAAATTTTGTGTTAAATTTGATTTTAATAGGTTATGATGTATTTCGATTTATAATTATTTTTCATCATTAGGTTTTAGTCTTCCCTACCTCATAGCTTTGTGTCGTTTCAATTGGAAATAAATTAATATTCGATGACTTGATAAGATCTATCAGTAGGTCCGAATATGACTGACAATGCAGCTTCGAGTTATTAAGATGATTCATTATTAAAAAATTTTTGGTATTAGGTTCTTTTGTGATTATTCATCTTAGTACTCCGAAGAAGTCACCGAGTAGATTTTTATAGCCCTCCAACCCTTTCTTGTAAAAAAAAAAAAAAGAAAAAAAAAAATTCCCATAGCTTTTTAAGTCAAATCAGTTGATCGTGCATTCCCTCGTTAATTGGGTATGATGAGTTTGGTGTCAGTTATTGAAACTATTTATGCATCCACTCATGCATTCATGAATATAGACATGTTCATATATGTGTAATCACACAAGAAAATAAATAATTCAATTTGGAGTTCTACTGAAATATTCTATTATCTTTTTACTTATATTTACAGTATGTTTTCATACTAAAGCTTTCGAAACGATTCTATGATTATTCCATTTTTTTACAGGGTCTTTACGTATTTGAATGAAATTGTATATAATTTAAATATCCTTGATTTCTTTCGAGTATTTTATTGGTTTACTTTCATTAATATCTTATCAAAATCTGATTGTGAAGTTTTCCATTGCGTTGATTACAACATACTAATCATCCTTTGAAGGATATCATAAAAATAAAAACAAAGGAGGGAGTTTCCTAATCTTTGTATTCTTATCTTTCTCTTTATCTTTATCCCTCAAGCAGATATTGGATATAAGATTTTACAAGTCCATAAGAATAAGACCTTAACCTCGACCTTGAACCACACCCACCTATTCCCCTTGGAGCTTTTCTTGATATCGAGATTTTTTTCTATAAGAAATCTTTATTTTTTTCTTTTATCACCTCCGCCAAGCAGATTATAAAATCGAGTCGTTTTACTTATTTATTCATCTATTTGTTTATGTGTGTCTTTGAAGAGAATTACGTCAAAATCAATTGACGGATTTTGATGATATTTTCACCGAATATTGACCTTGGGTCATAGACGACCCCATTAAATTTTGGAGATCATCCGGATCTGGATTCGGATTTTAGATCCGGATTTGAATTTTTTTTGTAATTTTAAGGATAACTTTAAAACAAACGGGAGGATTTTTACGAAATCTTCACCAGAGATAGATCTCCGACCAAGGATAACTCCATTAACTTTTGGAGATGATCCGGTACCGGAACAGGATTCTAGATCCGGATTTGCAGTTTTCACAATTTTAAAGATCATGTCAAAATAAATTGAAATATTTTATTTTCACTAAATTTCAACAACAAATAGATATTGTGCATCGGAGGAAACCATGAAATTTTGGAGGTGATACGGATCAAGATCACTATTGTGGATCCACATTGCACTTTTCACCATCTACTGTACCCTACAGTAAGCATATGAAAAGTGGGTGGCGATGTTCGTAGACTTTAGGTAATTGTTGGCAATATTCATTGGTAGAGGTCTCAAACCTCTCATTACTCTTATTATATCCCTATTTTTTTATGTATTTAAGAAATTTCCCTAATCTTTGTTTGTAACGCGATTGTTTTTTTTTTTTTTTTATTACATCAGCGTTTTCTGCATTTCATTTGTGACATGGCATCCGATAGACATTTTCTGATCCCTTTCTTGCATTCTATATCAACCCATCCGATGTTTGTTGCACACAATCTTCCAATACCTTTTGATGAACTCAACCGTGATATGAAGAACACTTGAATTTTGAGCTACTAATGTATTCTCGGGGTTTAGTTTAGGATAGAGTTCATCAGCTATATCTTATTTCTTGAATTATATTCTGAAAAGAAATGTCGACTCACTATCACAAAGGAAATATTTTTCCTCCGTATATAACATTTCAATTAGCCTATACACTTCAGAAAATTGCCCCTTTAGATTACATCTCATGTCACAAAACTGGGTCAAAATTATTTTTGTTCTGTAGAGTCACTCTTTGTTCTCCTGAAGTTTGGATCTCCTGTTTCCTTGTAAGATATTCTTGTTATCGATTTAAGAAGCAACATTGCTATTTTGTGTCAAGATTGATATTCCTGTCCGAATGCACCGCGTAGGTTTGTGCATACTAAAAACCGGCATGCCCGACGCCACATGACAAAAAATAAATAACAAGTAAATTGAACATTTACTGACAGTAAAAGGGAGCTTTGGAGGACATAAATTATATGGTATTATTTATGATCCAATGCACAACATATCTAGGACCTACAAATTATTAGTTTTCAAAGCTCTATTAACACCATGTAATTAATAGAATTATCATAGCTGTATTTGGCAAGTTATTCTCATGTTGAAATTATATATCTTTGAAAGTAATCAACGTAATATAGAGTTTCTTCATAGTTTGGAAGTTACCGGCCAGTGGTAAAACCGGTTTCTGCTCTCTCATGACTCTGTATCCCGTTATCCCTGCATAGGAACCGTCAGGGCGTGGCTTGCCGGTTGCTGAAACTCAAATGTCCTTGGCGGTGGGGCCAGTCAAGGCCACGATCTTTGATATTTCATTAGGGTACCATGCGGAATGATATCTCTCTCTCTCTCTCTCTCTCTCTCTCTCTCTCTCTCTCTCTCTCTCTCTCTCTCTCTCTCTCTCTCTCTCTCTCTTTATCCATTACTTGATTAGATTTCATTGCCTTAGGATTATTAGTCATTGGGGAAAATCAGGAGATTGCACCTTTGTTGCAACCCCTTGTAACTTTAGTTTGACGTTACAAGCAGGTTCCCAGGTCATATAAAACATTTTTACTTGTCAATAGCACAACCTGGAAGGTAATATTTACCAGAGCCTTTTGTGAACGATGGGTCAGACAAAACGCTGATTCCATGGCTTTACATAGGACAGCTAAGAACACTGCTTCGAGTTCCAGGGTGCCTCAAATGTTTGTATAAGTACTTTGAAGTATGTATTGACATGACTGAAACAAAACGATAATATTGTTTGGTTATTACTGTGAAAATTCACTTGTTCCACTACGTTACTTATGATTTTCACCCTTTTAAGCGGAAAATTACCACATTGTTGGTATTTCTGATATATAGTTAAGTGTCATTCCTTGTTTTTTTAATTATAGGTTTTATATCCGATTTCAGATGAATTCATGAAATTATCATATGGTATCAAAATGGATCTTGATTTGCAGAATTTTTCAAATGTGAACTTTAGATGACGTGGTGTATTTTATATATTTTTATAAATTTTCTACTTTATGTACATTACTATTAAAGGTTGACTGAGTGCTGAAGATGACCGAATCACTGGTCTCTGTCTCACGAGTTCATAACAAGGAACCAGACTGAAACCAGTGTTTGAGCCATGTCCGTTTCATGTAGTCTGGCACTATTCACAGCCCAATGTTGGATGAAACTTCGTTAGTGCAGAACAGCATTAATTACTATACACAGACTGACAGCTCAAAGAACACTGAGACAAGAGCCTTGCTGGTGGTTATCGTTGTCTTTACCACTAGATCTACACAAACAAGAACCTCATCAAAAGACTGCTAATTAAGAGGGACCTTGGAAGTCTTGATCATACATCTAAATGTCTGTCTATAAATATTGAAATAGTTGGTACTAGTGTGAGACAAAACCAGTCAGTGACATTATCTACAATGGTAGATGCGCGGATATTCCGCCAACATACATAACATCAGGTTAGAGGAAAATATGAAAATTTGATGCAATGTATGATCGAACAGTCAAGCAAGAGACTCCTAGAAGCTATAGAGCAAAACGATGGCCAATACATTCTACTGCAAATAAGAGGGGAAGATCTGATTGCCAATGAGGTGATATATTACAAAAAGTGCTACATTAGCTATACCCGTGATGGTAGAACCACTAAAGAGAAAGGTGCCAAGTCCTATGGTGGATATGAATCAGCCTTCATTCAGCAAGTGAGTGTTGTACATGAGAAGTTCTTTGATGGTCTCAAGATTATTGATGGTCTCGATGTTATGACGATGACAGATCTGTGGGACTTACGCACTGACTTTGTTATCAATGCACTGTATTACTGCACTGAGAATCTCAAAGCCAATTTCTAAACGCACTCTGTGAGCAGACTATCATTCTGGCAGCTACAAAAAAAAAAAAAAAAAAAAAAAAAAAAAAAAAATGTGAGACTGGGATCGTCCTCTGAAAGAAATTATCCATTAACCAGGCAGCGGAAGTAGTGGTTTCAGTAGCTGCCACAATGCAAATCAAGTGTTTAGATGTACACAAATTATCAGAGTAGAATTAATGGCTGTGTTGAACAAAATCTAATGGTTGCCAACAGCTGAAGGCCTAGTAGAGAACAATGTTAACATCTCTGACCTTGTATGAAACCTCTTGGCATTAATACTGTATGAACCATTTCCCATAATGTCACAGGAATATTCTGGTTACCAAAACATGATCTCCCATGGACAGCAGGAAAATAGGCTTGCAACAAGCACGTTATAGTGTCATAGATATAGTTTATTCCAGAAATTATGGCAATGTATCTTTAAAACAGCAACTAATGTTTAATAAAGACTAATGTAAGCTTTAAATTCAGATGATTCAAATGGTTATATTTCTGTAAATGAAATACATTCCATGCATTTACTAGAAGTGCAGAAGCATACCTGGATTGTAATCGTATACTGTTTTAGATGCAAATGTTTCCTTATACCATTTTGCTTGGAAGGGGTTGATCCCAGCCATCGCTTCTGTCCCAGCAAATTGGTGTCCCGAAGTGACTAAAGGTTCCTGACACTACTAGCTTTCCCGACAAAATCACAGCTGCTGCTTCCGTCCGTCTACCTCCTTCCACAATACACACCCAATGGGCCTGGTTTCATAGAGCAGAAACTATTTTCAGGTAAAAAATTATCACATCTTCGTCACGAAAAGCGGACACTACAATCAAATTTTTACTCAAGTGTCAAATAGCATAATAGCTAGCTGAGCCAAACACCTCTATCATATACGAACCTCTGAAGGCCCAACCAGGGTCATTCTTGCCCACATCCCTCAGAGCCAGAAAATTTCTGGACAACATGGGAGTGGTAATAGGAGATCAATGGCCATCACACATCTACAAGCAACTCCGAATCCTAGTTACGCTACCCGCTAATGAGGCCCAACAAGAAACAAAGACAAACTTAGTGCATGAAGTCCCACTGACAAAGTTACCACATACAACAGCCGTGGCCCTCCTCAAGGATTTTCTACAAATGGTAGATAAGGTTCACCTGGCTCAGACATGGACAGAACTCACTCAACCACCCGTAGCATTAGCCTCCACACACCATCAACCTCTAAGTGATAAAAAGACTGAGGGCGAGCCAGATCTCCCTGCACTCCCTTAAACCATTCAAGGAACAACAAGCCTTTTATCAAGCAGCTACTACGCCATTAAATACAGCCTGATAAATCAATGGGCCTTTGTTTCTTTCATTGGAGATTCATGAGTGAGGCTCGAAAGTGCAAGCAAGGGTGCCTGCTGTCAAAAACATGCAGGTGAGCTGCAGCATCAGCCCAACTAACCATCAGAGACAGCCAGACTGGTAGCCTCACAAAAAAAGAAAAAAGATTGAGCTCTATATATTTCTATATCACACATAAAATGTCCAACACAGAATTTCTCACCGATATAGGCACATAAAAATATTTCTTCCCAGCCACCCAGAATAAATGATTGAATACAGCCCCCAACACCCTTCATGTATGTATTGCAAACGACGCCTTGCTAAATATATATGGAACCAGAAACATAGAAGTATCATTCTCTGGTAAACCATACAGTCGGACATTCATCAGAGCAGACATTACCTTCGCACAACTCGGCAAAGATTTCCTAAAGGCACACGACAAGCTGATAAACATCCAGACAGCAGCTCATTCAGAGAGATGCCCCTATAGCCCCATCACTCCAAGGGCAGCAACAGGCTACATGTTGTGACCAGAAATCGTCTCGCCTATTTCAGGAATCTCCCAAAGTATTCAAGGACGACCTCTGGTATGACCTTATACGTCTTGAAAAACACCACATCAAACATATCATCACAGAAGGTCCCTCAACTCAATTATTCCAGGACATGGAACAAGCAGGAATCTGACAGAAAGTCTCCAGCCTATAGGCATCTCCCCCCACCCCCATAGTGTCTAAAGAAGATGGCACATAGTGGCTCTGCAGAGATTACTGGCAACTTAACGTTCAAACACTACCAGACAGGTATCCCCACCTAGCATTGCGGATATAACGTACCAAGTTAAAGAGGCAAGATTATTCTCGGAAATTGTTCTTCTGAAGGGGTATTATCAAGTCCTGGTAGAATAAGAGGTTATAGAAAAGACAGCAATCATCACCACCTTCAGGTCACATACTGTTAATTATAGCTGTTTTGAAGACACCTTTCAACGACATGTGAACGAAATCCTTGCAGTATTACACTGCTGCATCATTTACTTCGACGACATCCTAATTTTCAGCCTCAACTATGAAATAGCACATCAAGGACATAAAACATGTCCTCGAGAAGCACAGAGAAAAATTTGGTTAATTTTCCTACAACATAAGTGTGAATGGGCGAACAATACAGTAGCATTTTTCGGTCATCAAATAAGTCCCGAAGGTATTAAACCCCTTCCACAAAAGCCAGAATAGCTTCTTGTTTCCCTCTAGCCCCTATTCCCGTAACGTCCTAACTTTTTTTCAATATTCAATAGTTGTTCAAATTGTTCTCTCCGTCTCTTCTTAATTTCTTCATCCATGATGACTCCCTGTTGACCCAAATCCTATGTTTTCCTTTTCCTCAAGTTTGAAGTCTTATAGATATCCTTTTCTCCTTCATTTGTTTTTGGCCTTTCATTTAATTACTCTACGCTCTTCCAATAGGCATGCACAGGGTAGGCCACAGAGGAATGGTACAGAAAGGAGGAAAAGAGATTTGAGGAGATTGATTTGTTTAATTAAGTATCTTGGAATCAATGCATAATTGATGGAAATGTGAGGAAAGAAGTCATTCGTAGCATACGCGAAGCAGGAAAGGTAGTAGGATATGTGAAAATGATGGATAGGAGACTTGAGTTGCATTTAGAAACCTAGGTGAGAATGTAATAAGGGATTATTAAACTAACCTTTCTTTGTAGTAATGAAGTGCGGATGTTAAATACAGATGAAAGAAGAAAGGTTGAATTGGGGAGGTGAACTAGTTGCATAGAATATGGGGTGTAAGAAGAAAGGATGGAGTTAGTATAGGATTAAGGTTGGCTCACAGTGTTTTGAAATAGCTGGGTCATTAGGAAGGAATGAATAACAATAGGTTAGTAAAAATAGTATATAATTCAGAGATAAGAGGAGAGGTAGCCTTATAAAGGGTTGGATAGATGGTACAGAATAGATGGACCTTGGTACCCAGGAATGGCAATGTGCGTGTTGCAGGGTTTGATGCGCTGCTGCTGAGAATTCTGTGACATCTAGTGATTAATGTTATGGAAGTTTCACTGTACAGGATGTTCATCCATGTTTCAGCAGTTAAAGAGTCAATGTGACAGCGTCTTGTATTTTTTGAGACACCCGCTGTTAGGGGATATATACTGTATCTTCTTCTATCAACGTAATTTTTGCCCTTTTTTGTATGGGGTGAGCACAGTTGCCTTCTTTTGAAGGACTTGCTTTGGCTTTAGGGTAGACCGTAGTCCCTATCGGCTGCCCTGCCTGACATCGCTTTAGACACCGGTAGTGTATGTATATGTACGGTACCAATCAACAGCGTCCTTCCTCCCAGCAGCGAGGAGTTTTGGTGCGGTTAGGTAGACAATACGAGACGTGCAAGGTGTCTGTTATATTCTTAGAGGGTGTGTACATATATATATATATATATATATACAGTATATATGTACTGTGTATATATATATATACACAGTATATATGTACTGTGTATATATACAGGGTATATATATATATATATATATTATCTATATAGGTATATACATATATATACACAGTACATATATACTGTATATATATATATATATACATGTATGTATATATGTATATATTTATATGTGTTCATATACATATATATATATATATATATATAGATTTATTTATATATACACATATACATAATATATATATATATATATATACTGTATATATACACAGTATGTATATATATATATATATATGTGGATATATACTGTATACATAAACACACACACACACACACACATATATATATATATATATATATGTGTGTGTATGTGTGTGTGTGTATGTGCTTGTTTGAGTGCATGTATGTTGGAAGGGTGAAAGGTCAGATTGCGTAATGCTTTTACCTTGGCGACTTTAAAAAAAAGGCATTCTACAAAATGCACATTCTCTTGCAGTTGATCATTTGCATTTAAACTAATTATTATTTTAAATGACAATGTCTTAATCAAACAAACAACCAGCATAACAAGGAGACTACTTTATTTGTTCTATGAGACCTTGTCTTCTGGATCTTCTCTTATGATTCTGGTTAGACAGCATGGAGATGAATTTGGAATGAGACTGCTTATGGCAATATACCTTTGAAAGAATTTCCACACAGGATATTAGAGAAGCAACATTATTGTTTTATTCCTTGGGCTTCCCGGTTTTGGAAATGAGGATGATGTTATCCACAAATTTTATTCTGCAAAATATGAGCGGATGATGATTGTAGTCATGACTATTTACAGTAAACTTTTGCAGTCTTGGCACTTATTTGTTGCTAATTTTTACAATCTTCTTGCACAGAATTGGGTTTTTTATCACTGCTACGTTAATTGTCCTATAGGGCCCTACTGTAGACTTTTTATTGGTCTTTGTATGTATATATAGGTATATATATATATATATATATATATATATATATATATATACAGTATATAAGCGACCAGACTAAAGTCTCTCACCATCACCAATCCACAGTGGCCAGCGTTGTTATGAAAATTGTCTAAACCCAAAAAATTACTAAGGACATGTCTGAGGCCTTTATCCTGCAGTGGGCTAAAAACGACTGCATTTGCTGATGTATGTATGTATGTATGTATGTATGTATGTATAAAGAAGCACATGGAATGATGTATTAAGGTAAATGATATGGATATTGTCATATATAAATAACTATGATTATTAATCTTTTTTATACTTGAATCCTATCTTTTTTTTTTAATAGCAAGCCAACTGAAAGTTCAAAAAACTCAAATTATTGTGGACAGCTGTTTATAGAGACGTTTCAATATTTGTGTGTTCTTTGCAGAACATGATACAGTTAGGTGTCATTTGCATTAAGGCCACCTACTTGTTGTTTTATACCGTCACCTTCAGTCTTGTTTGTTACATAAGGTGTGAATGTTAATGAGACGTAATGAATAAAATCATGGTAGTTCATTCTATTTACATATTCAGAACAAAGATTTTTATATTTAAGGACTGGAATTATTCTATGAGTTAACTGTTAGTAATACAAGTACTCAGTTTTTTTATACATAAAAAAGTATTGTATCACAGCAAGCGACGACAGAAGGACAGCTTGTTGACAACCTTATGAAAACAAACATAATCTCTAACGTCTCTGCATTAATGTATATGATTATGGTCGTTATAGAGGCAGGGTTGATGAATATTTGTTGTGTGGAATCTTTGTTCAGCGAGCATGAAAGTCTAATGGCAGTAGTCTACAGTTGAAATACCCTGTCGAACATAATTTCACTACATATCTGTTAGGACTTCAGTTGTAACCCAAATACCTAGATTTTGGCAACATAGCTTTCCCTAAACCCGTAATAACCTTTAATCATAATTGGAAGGAAAAACTTTAGATATTAATTGAAACCTAGTGTTTCTCTTGCTAAAGAAAGGATTTAGTTGTTCAGTTAACTTTTTTATTATCTTTTCTGAAGCAAAGAACATTTGAGTAAAGTACAGAACACACTCCATTAGGCTAATAGGTAACAGTGAATCTATATAGAAATTGATAGAAGCCGAACACAAATCAGACGAAGCAGTACACAGTGCACTCAAAAATAAGATAGCATAACCTCTAGCCCAATACACGGTATTCCAATTGTAATTTTGGCTGCTTAAGGAGCTACTACATTTTGAGATAGATGCCCACTTGTATCAGAAGAAAAAGAATACATGACATTTTTGTAGACTTTTTTACTTTTCGTCATATCCTTCAAATGACTGAATGAGTCCCTTTGTTACCCATCTAAACCTCAGTAAATGGTTTGCAGATCCCCTATTTTACTAACGAATTAGCTAGCAAAATTTGCAAGATGGTTAAAACTTGTTGATCACCTACAGTACCAGTGATTCGCCCAAATTTAATTCATTCTAACATAATACGCAGGATAGTTCGATACTGACTGAATATGAAAAGCCTTTATCCTAAACTATATTTTGAAAGTGGAGCGAGTACTCTAGCTGAGTTCCCTCTTAGGGCTTTAATGCCATCAGTACACTTCATGTGGTGCATCTTGAGCATTACTTAAAGGTCTTTTCAGGGTTTCCTCAGCCCCTACCGGCATTTGTATTCTTCTATCTTGCTGTCCACCCTCTTTTGAGTTTTTCTTATAATGCAACCCTAATGTTTTACCTTAGATACTCTTGGGTACTGACCTGCCTCACAGGCCCCGGCACTCGGCTATTTAGCCTAAATTCATAAATCAAATTTAGCTGAGCTCATGGAATTCTTTGAGTGTATGAGAACAGTTCCAAGTAATAAAGTTATTTTGTAATTTGCATGATTAATAACCACACTTTCAACTCTCTCTCTCTCTCTCTCTCTCTCTCTCTCTCTCTCTCTCTCTCTCTCTCTCTGAGAGTAATGTCAAAATCTGATAATAAAGAATATGTTTCTCGTCCCCTTACAGAGACCATATATTGTGGGACAAGAAAGTTTTTAGCTATCTTGTTATCTTCTCTTTCAGAGTGACAATCTTAACTGTCTTTATCCAGCCATTAAGAAATTGCTGCTATTGTAAGTCCCTGGAGTCTAATATCCCAAGGCGTCAATTTCTTCTCCAAAGAATTACTGTTATCTTATTTGTCACACTTGTCCACTGCTTGGGAGTGTTTTGTCACCCTAATTATATGGAAGCTATTAAAGGGTGTCTGATGCTCCTTATTACCCTCATGATTTGTAAGAGGCTTATGAGGAATTATTTGTGATCGGTAAATCATGGGTGGCGAATGTCCCAAATTTTTTTCCATGAACCACAGGTTCCTGATACATTATGTATCTCCATCTAAGACATTTCAGTTGTCAGTAGCCTACTTGCCTCTCCTTCGTCCATAAACCTCTAATAGATTGTTTACACTAGAAACATTATGTGTCTTAGGATGTCACATGTGATGGATTCCACCTAAAACCAAGAAACCTTTATAATTTGTGCTTGTTGAGTTTTTATCGTCGGTGAACTTCATTAAGGACTGGTCTCCTGCTCATAGGTAACAAAGTGAGGAGGCAACGTGCTCGGTGTGACATTTTATCTGTCTGACTCCAAGGTTAAACATCAATATTCACTTGATTCAAGTCTTCACCCTTCCTCCTGCTCAAGTATGAGCTTCTATGCTCATCCCTGAACCAGGTAACATGGTAAAGCATTCAGCATAAATGTTCTATGTGCAGTGAGAAAAAATCTTCTTTCCTGATAAGAAGAAAGGGGTTTAGTTCTGATGAAACTGAACTTCATTAAAATCTAAGACTTTTCCGATTTCGGTCACGAGGTTTGATGAAGTTATAACGTATTCTAGATCATTGGAATAGATTATCTTACGTCAATCATTCAGTGAAATGTATATAAGTAGCAGTGGGTTTAGTCATCGACAAATCATAAGAAAACAATCTTCCTGCCCACCACCATTGTAAAATTGTGCTTTCAGCCTCCTCATATTTTAAAACAGAAGTTGCCTTTCTGTGAATGGCAGGAATTTTTTATGGTTATCAAGTGATATTTTCCTCCTAGAAAAATTAATTTATCGAAAAGTACAAAAACATTATGAGATATTAAGGTCCTCTGATGCAGCATTATATTCAATTTCATTGGTATAAGAAAGAGTTCCCTTTCCATCAGTTATTATTATTATTATTATTATTATTATTATTATTATTATTATTATTATTATTATTATTATTATTATTATTATTATTATTATTCAGCAGACGTATTAATAATTGTAAAATGGACGCCAATTGTATATGGAGGACAAATCCTTTTTGAAAATTTGGAAGCATAATAAACCTTGTTATTCTCAATAATGAGGAACTGGCATTGCGAGGGTCATGTCCAAAGTGATCTTCAAATCTATCCTCCCATTGTTGTTCATTGGTAGCTTGCGTAATGGGGATGGGTGTGGCATTGAGAAACCATGGATGCTAGCCTTGAAAGCAGCTTTTTCATGAGATCTCATCACCTCATCTTTCTGGAATTCTAGTGCCGCCTTCTTCCCGGGCGACTCCTTCAGAAATAACTGGTTTATTTTCTCTTCAGTCTCTTACACATTTCCTTGAAAGGGATAACGAGATGCTTCATCTATTCTTTCCCTGGCCTCTTATCCACACCTACCTGGCGGACTATTATTATTATTATTATTATTATTATTATTATTATTATTATTATTATTATTACTTGCTATACTACAACCCTATTTGGAAAAGCAGGATGCTATAAGCCCAAGGGCCCCAAAAGAGAAAATAGCTTAGTGAGGAAATGAAATAAGGAAATATACAACAAGAAAAGTTTAAGAATAATGCCATTAAAATAAATCTTTCATATATAAACTATAGAAACTTCAAAAAAGAAAAAAAAAAAAACAGAGGAAGAGAAATAAGCTAGAATAGTGTGCCCGAAAGTACCCTTAGGCAAGAGAACTCTAACCCAAGACAGTGGAAGACCATGGTACAAGGACCATAACACTACCCAAGACTAGAGAACAATGGTTTGATTTTGGAGTGTCCTCCTGGAAGAGTTGCTTTACCAAGAGGAAAGTAGCCACTGAAAAATTAGTTATTAAATCAATGAACGTTAATTATGAAACAATGGAAAGAAATAGAAACTTTATTAATGTAAATAGAAGATGGAATATAAAAAAAAAAAAAAAAAAAAAAAAAAAAAAACAGCTAACTGGTTCATAAGAATACTTTATCATGTTCTAAATACTCAAATGTTATTTCCTATAATTAACCAAATAAATGAATGATTCTTATTTTCTGTTTTGAAAATATTTTTAGGCTAAGAATAATCTTGAAATTCAAGGTCATACATGTATTTTGTTTGTTAATAATAGGATAAAGATTAATATTGGACTACATTAAAAACTTACTTTAACGACTATGGTATTACTGAATACGAAATTCTCATCGGATCTAAATTTATTGTGTAGGATATCAAACAGAATTTGAGCTAATCATTAACCCTTTTACCCCCAAAGGACGTATTGGTACGTTTCACAAAAGCCATCCCTTTACCCCCATGGTACGTCCTTGCAAAAAAAATGCTATAAAATTTTTTTTTTTTCATATTTTTGATAATTTTTTGAGAAAATTCAGGCATTTTCCAAGAGAATGAGACCAACCTGATTAAGGAATATACGAAAAAAAATTGTGTGCCACAAAAAGAAAGCTCTGAAATTGTACAGTTTTTATCGAAAAATTAACGGAAATGTAAAACTTTGATCCTTCAGTCAAACGTCGCTGACACTTTCAGCCTTCACTTTTGATCGATTCAGAGGATGGAATGCGTCGGGAAGTTATTTTGACATTGAATGCTGAAGAATGTTTTTTTGGATGACGAGTTTTACGAATAGCTGCTGCGTTAATCTAATTAAGGTGAATAATAGAATTATGTAGATTTCTTGTGTCAGGTTTTTATTTTCCTAGTGTAAAGAAGATAACCTTCTCTTTGCAACTTTGAGTATTTAGTTTTCAGTTTTATATAAGATGAGTTTGATTTGATTGTTGTTTAGAAACCTAACTTACATTGGAACGATTACGTTCTTTTTTATTTAAAGTCAAAGGTTCTTTACGTTTCTTCCATCTTGCTGTCGAACCTATTAACCTTTATATCATATTGCCACAGCTGTATATGGGAGTTGAATGGCCTCCTAGGTCCTAGTTTAAAGGTTTAAAGGCCGCTCATGAATGGCAGAGGCAAGAGACAGTGACATTGCCCTCTCAAGCAGAACAATACCATAGAGACTGACTATATATACATATGATCAGCGCCCAAGCCCCCTCTCCATCCAAGCTAGGACTAAGGAGGGGAAGGCAATGGCTGCTGGTGACTCAGCAGATAGACCTATAGGCTCTCCCAAACTCCCCATCCTTAGCTCTTAAGAATGGTGAGGTTGCAGCGACCAAAGAAACTATCGAGTTTGAGCGGGACTCGAACCCCAGTCTGGCGTTCACCAGTCAGGTACGTTCCCACATTAAGGCAAAGATTCAAAAGTCCTAAAGGTACTTTATATAAGGTAAAGTTGTAGTTTCATCAGAATAGATTCTCACCAGAACGTCAGCCGGAAAAGCCCAACTCCTTACTGTGGTGCCCAACCACAGCAGTGGTCTCCCCAGTAAACAGCTTAAACTCACAATTCCTGACTGGGTTCGATCTGCTGCAGTGCTAAAACTAGGCGAACACGTTGCCACTGAACTAGTCAGGAGGCTAATAAAGTGGCAGCAAGGCGATTGAAATTTATTATGGGTTTGAATGATATTTTCCATTTGATCAGTTTCAGTGAATTCAATGATTTATTTCATTCGTGTTCAGAAGTCAGAGATACTTCAGGAAGTAATACTAAAACTCAAAAAGCAAACTAGCATCCATCATTTATTTTCTTCTCTCTCTCTCTCTCTCTCTCTCTCTCTCTCTCTCTCTCTCTCTCTCTCTCTCTCTCTCTCTCTCTCTCTCTCTCAAATTTAATCAGTTACTTTTTTACACCATACGATGACCCCGCTTTAAAATTGCCTCAGGGAAATAGTTTATTGTTTTATGGTAAGCACTGAGTTTGTACTCCAAACCTAATATTCTTGAACATGATACTTTTAAAAGGATTATTGCAGTAGAAGAAATAGTGTGCCGTTTCCATTACTGTGACAAAAAAAAATTATAGAAATGCTCTGTCATGGTTTCTAGTTGAGATCCAAAAATGAGTGTTATTTGGTTTTAAAATTCCGAGATAATGAAATTGACACCATACAAATGTCTTTCTTGCATGGTTTTGAATTTTTACTGTTTATATGGTTAGCAGGCTTCAGAGTTTTTAATATTGTTAGTGGAGAGAGAATTTTATTTCCAAACGCGGTAAAACTTTAATCTTAATATGGCTGATTATTTTTAAAGATTATAAAGTTCTTAGATGTATCTTTCATTAAATACTACCAATGCTTGGGAATTTACTACTGATATTTAAAGGTAAGTAAAAGTGCCCGGTTTCAGTTCCAGTATCATCAGAAGAGACGCGCACCAGAACGTCAGCTTGGCAAACTAACCCCTACTGAGTTTAGTCCATATTATTCGGAATAAGATAGTACAGTATGACATACTCTCCTGTTAAAACTCAAATGAAAAGTTCGTGTCCTTTTATATGCTGGAAGGATTTTCATCTGTGTTATGTATATATTCCAGAGCGAGTTGTGTTATGAATAGAATGTATTACGACATTACCGTTACAAAAATTATGGCGCACGCTAAGTGAACTATCCGTATAAAATCTGATATATTGTCCCTTATTCATTCTTGAGACACAATAGTCGAATGTTGGCGGCCGTCATAATCCCATAAACAGATAACTGAAGCAGGTTCTTAAATGAAAACTTTATTTGAAAACCGTTTTGCAGAATGTTTTGATTGTCAAGGGGACATAATTACATAAATAGTCACATCGCAGACTTGGAGGAAAGAAATATACCTTAATATATATTGCTTCTTAATGAAGCTATTACACAGGTCTTTGTTCATTGGGTATCTCTAATTCAGTTGAACATAAACTGGTACTAGAACCCCATGAAGGTTATTCCCATTTTGTCTGGTTTACTTCCGTTCCTTGGGCACTCCCCTCCTCACCCCAGCCTAACCACTCCCGTCTCAACCTAACCCTCACACACTATTGCATCCTAATTTGTCTCAGATCTCCCTACCTCAGCTGTATATTTCATGGATATCATGAAATTCTATATTTTCTCTTCTTATCTTTAGCAGTCCTGCTATACAGTATACCACTTTACATATATGAAAATATTAAATCAATTTTATATTATTTCTTTCATAAAGAATGTATTTCCATGAAGGGTCTACATCAAGTCATGTGTCAGTAAGAATAATATTCCTATATGATGACTGATGATGAAAGGTAAAGAAGAGAACACAAAAACAAATAAGTACCCTGATAGTGTTCTCAGGTCGACCCCAGCCCCTTTCGGCCTCTGGATTTAGCAAGAGACCTCAAGGTTTCGTTAGAGATGCCCTCAGGGAGTTGGTGTGAGCCCAACAGATTTTTTTCCCGGCATCAGGTTCTGCATCGTCGGATCTAAGGCGGGCACAATGCTGTATCTAGGTGTCCTTGTAAACCTTTTTTTTTTACTCTTCAGCGGAACCTAGTTCTTATACGAATTTCTTTGTTAGTTTTAGAGGAAATCACTAATAATTCTCTCACACATAGAGACAATTTAAGTTAGGTATATGCCTTGTTTTTTTTTGTTTTTTTTTTTTTTTTATCAAGAGCTATTTATCATTATAATGCTTTAAAGTACCCAATAACAAATATATATTTTTGAGTTTGGTTTTGCATTCTGGTATTCTATATATTAATGTATTTTTATTAGATATTGATATCTGAAAATACATTTTACTTCTCTGAATATTCATTATAGTTGAAAATCTTTTTATTTGTTTTACTCTTGCAAGATATCTATTGAAAATTCAGTTTCTGAAATGACATAAGAAATCTATTTACAACATGAAATTTAAGAACTATATAAATTGTGTCTAGTTTTTGTTTAATGAAAGATTCCAAAGAATGAAAAAATAAAAAGCACTTTTTAGAGTAATGAAACACCAAAATTAAAACTCAACAAACAATTTTATCCCTTTTGCATTTTCATTAAGGTAATGTTGCTCCATCACTCATGTTACAAGGTTGAAAGTAGAAACATCTTTTAAGTTTTAATGATTTATTTACAGAATTAACCGTACAAAAATAAATGCTTGGCACACCTCAGATACAGAAATTCAAGGTTGCGTCATCGGACAAGGCCAGAAGGCGTCTCGGACGTGCAATGTGGCAAAAAGATAAAGAGTTTATCCTTGACCCATAATGGGTGGGACTATTATGAGACAATATTACATTTTCACCTTTCAAAAACTTTATATTTGTTTACAAAGAAAATATGTATTTTAGCTGTTTATTGACTGAGCCTAATAGAGATGGAAGTAAAGAGGCAAATGTGTCCTCTTTTTCTGTTCAAGTACTATAGGCTATTGAAGTTTTTATTCTTTTAGTATATTTCTGAAAATCTTGTTTTTCAAAGGATTCTATTTTGTAATCCTTTTAATAGTCATATTTTTTACACTTCTGGAAACTATCTTTTCCGTCAAAACATCGGTTTTTGCGCATTTCTGCTTTATTTCTTTATATGTATATGTATTTAATACACTTATTCGTAAATACGTACATACAGGCACAATATGTAGAAATTCATAAACACATTAGACTGTATGTATGTACATAGAATTAATATGTACATACTGTACACTCATTTTTATGGATTTTATATCAATGGGAACTGTTATGTTACATTGCTCACGAAACTATATAATAATTTCTATGAGGATTTTCTTATATATATTTTTGGCCTTTAAAACATTATCAACATTAATTTTTTTCAAAACATTTTTTTTATTTCTATAGAAAACTGTTATGCAACGTAATGCCCTTTCGTATTTAGGAAGCCATGGATTCCATGCAATGCTGATTACATGTTATAATGATCGGCATTCATTCTAATTATTGTAGTGGGTATATTGATGTTTATAATGTCCCTGGATAGTGACATAGCCTCTGTACCATGGTCTTTCACTGTCTTGGGGTAGAGTTCTCTTGCCTGAGGGTACACTCGGGCACACTATCCTATCTTATTTCTCTCCCTCTAGTTTTTAAAGGTTTTATAGTTTATATATGAAAGATTTTATTTTAATTGTTAATTGCTTTTCTTTTAGTTTCCTTATTTCTTTTTCTCATTGTGCTATTTTCCCAGTTGGAGCCTACGGGCTTATAGCATCCTGCTTTTCCAACTAGGATGTAGCTTAGCAAGCAAAGATAATAATGAAAATAATACGTTATTAGGTCTTCACATTGCAGTAAATGTCGTATCGTTATGAAATACAATGTAAGATCTAACTTCCATGGCACTGCAGGTGATATTACGTAGACTCAGTTCGTCTATTTTTCCTTTTATGATAACAAAAGAAGTTGTTTTCCCTTCATGCTGAGTTATCTTCCATGATTAGAAATTTTTGCAATTCCTGATCCTGCGAATCTTTAAAATCATAATACTATATTTGACGAGTTGCACCCTGTTGAGACTAGACTAGAAAAAAACTGTCGTACTAACTATCTAGCTTACATGACGCGTATGGATATGATTCTACATTATCGGGTTGAGAGATGATCTTGATGCCACAATCTCACGATCTTTGAATGTCGAAGTGGAGGAAAAGAGCCAGAGAAAGGAATTACTGAAGAGGGACGATCGGCTTAGCGTCTGATCCCTCTCCCTCTTCCTAACTCATGAATTGCCAGAGTTCTCGTGTGATTGGTGGGTGGGTGGGTGCTCTGTGCCTATCACAGAAGGAAACTAGGAGTATTCCAGGGTAAACGTGCTGTTGGTGGGGAAACAACAACTTGAACGAAGGACCGGTAGTAGTCGAAGGAGAAAACAGAACTATAACGAATCAAGAGGTACAGGGTAGGAGGAAATAACAAGTAGAAACAGTGAACGTCAGAACGAAGTAGATGAGAGCGAAAGAGATGAACAGGATAAGCGGGAGACTGAGCAGGAGTGAGAACACAAGGTAGAAATTGAAATACTTCGGAGGGAGATATTTAAACAGCGGTGAACACGAATCTGTGTCCACTGGAAGACCTCGAAAACTCGAGGTTACCTGGGTAGTCGAAGATGTTAATTGGTCCTTCGGTGGTCGTTGTTTGGAATGTAGGAATGGGATTACGGACGACTGGGAGAGGTGCTCGGATAGGTGCTGCAGTTGGGGCTGGTGCCTGGAACTGGGGCTGGGGCTGGGGCTGGGGCTGGAACTGGGGCTGGGGCTGGGGCTGGAACTGGGGCTGGGGCTTAGCGACAGGGGTAGGGGCTTGGTGGTTGGAGTTGGTGATGCGGAATCCGATGCCTGGACCAGCTGTAAGAAGAAATTACTTTAGCTCTCGAGGAAAACAAAAAAAAAAAATTGCTGTAATTAAGTTTACTTTGCAATACTCAAACAACCAATAAGAGTAACTGCTTTGAAGATTACGAAATACTTGCATTGATGTGGTTTTCAATAGTCTGAGAAATGTACATTTTCAACATCCCCTTTTCCAAAATTACAAGAAAATATTTTAGGTATTTCATCCCTGGACTTTCCTACGTATAGGCTTACCTTCGAATTCGGTGCGGAGGACAGTTCCGTCAGATGAAGGATATTCATAGTATCCCCGTCGGATATTATTAACGTCTGTCTCTTCAAAGTATTTGATGCCGTCCTCCTGCTCGCGGAAGTTACCGAAGGAACCACCGTCCTGGTATCGTTTATCCTGAAGGATCTTGACGAAGCCTCCCTCGAACTGGGCAAAGGTTGCCCCCACCACACACAACAAAATCTGTTACAATACAAAAATCATTCATGTTAAATGTTTTTTCTCTGCTAAAACTCCTGATATATATATATATATATATATATATATATATATATATATATATATATATATATATATATATATATATATATATATATATATATATATATGTATGTATGTATGTATATACAGTACATGTATATATTTACAGATACACAGGCACACATATAAGTATGTATATATATATATATATATATATATATATATATATATATATATATATGCGTATGTGTACGTGTATAAAATTAGATAAATATATACATACATAGACTATATATATATATATATATATATATATATATATATATATAGTGCAGTAAATATTGAGAAAATAATTTCAAAATTTGGTTTCAAAGGTTATGCAAGGTATATAGATAGGTGTTGAAAAATATTCAATGGCCCAGAGAACCATTAAGGTTAGCGTTAAATGTCAATATAAAAACAGTGTTCTTGAACTTTTGACTTTTACTATACAACAGTTTCGGTGGTTCTGTTCACCATTTTTCACACCTCTTCCGTCGTTATCATTGTTACATCATAAGAATTGAAAGTGTTAGTTTTGCTAGAAATATAATTTTAATTTTCCTTAGAGTAACACTGGAGTTGTATTTAAAGGCAGTATATCTTTAGAAACTGATTGATTAATAAAGGTCTCTACTTTTACATTTTATGGTTAATTTATATATTGTTCCCAGAATGTAATTTAGAAAATTTAACACGGTGAATAAGATATTTTTTGAACCGCACCCTTCAAAGAGCCAAAAACATTTGTGATTTCCCTTTCGAAACAAATAGATGTGACTGAAATCCGTTTTGAATTAAGAGATTAAACGCATTAGTTTCACGCGTTGACGGAGTGGTCCAATTTTCAATTTCACAGAACCTACTGTAGATAACAGCGAAAGCACATCAGAAACATCTAAGAAATACTGTACTCACAGGATTAAAAATCTGACTCCCAGCATCATTTACAAGAGGCACATTTCCCGCGAGGTTACACTTTAGCCTTTCACTTTCTTTAGGAACAAATCTGGTTGCTTTCAATCATAATTATTCAAGTGCACAGTATCGCCTATTTAGTTTTGTTTATTCAAGGATTCTTTGTGGTCGTAAATTCTGTAATAATCTAAATATTTATGTTAGATGTGAATAAGATTAAACTGCTGTTCCTGATCGCTATCACTGGGAGGCTCGACATTTTCACTTTCTAGTCTTCGACCGGGAACTTCAACGCCTCGACGAAAATCAGCCTTGTTGCAAGGTGCCTGCGTGCGTGAAGGCCTGGTTGCAAAATGACCTCAAGAAAACTGACGAGCAACGGTTAATCGAGTGACCTTTCAAGGTGACTCAGTTCCTATGAAAAATTGAAATGATCTGAAGTGTTTCAAGATGACCGGGATTGACGTTTACTAGTGTTTTAACAGAGTTACAGCCCCTCTATAGCTAAGGTTAGGCAGGATTAGTTTTTAACCAGCGAATTATTTGCGTATTTTGGCGTGAATGGGGAACCTACCAAAGTCCTCATGGCGTAAAGATGCTTCTTGCTCCACTAACTCAAACTAGCGGGAGCACTCCCTTAAATAACCCCGTCCCACACCTAGCGGCCTTGAAGGATGTTACCAGTTGCGTATATCTCGGAACATTTTTTTATCCCAGATGAGTTATTATTACGCTTGAATTACAGACAGCGCCAACGCTGGCTGATTCTTCATGAAACAGGTCTTACGCTTGCGTTACTGTGGATTACGGAGGTGTAAGGAAATTCTTATAAATGTCTGATTCCTGGTCACTGCCAGGTGTACCTGAGATGCGCACCAAGACTTTTTTAGCAGGGCTATTTTTTCTGGTCCACGAAATCTTAGATCAAATAAGGAAGCTGTAAAAATTTTAAAATGTAGGCTAAATCTTGTTTCTGCCTCCCATACAATAGCAAACATTTTTCTCTCTCTCTCTCTCTCTCTCTCTCTCTCTCTCTCTCTCTCTCTCTCTCTCTCTCTCTCTCTCTCTCTCTCTCTTAAGATTTGCCAAGTTTCATGTTCAGATTATGTTATGGTTTTTGAATAATGAAAATAATTACCAACTGTATCTGCTGAACAAATTAGGTCAAATAGTGAAAGTAGATTCTCATTATTTACTTTTGTACTTTGTACCAATCATTGATAATTTCCTCCTTGAATTTATCTATTATTCTAAGCAAAATTTGCTATAGACTAAATGTGGGGCATAATTGTTTTTGGATAATGAGCGTTACTAAAACAAAGAAAAACTTGGAAATAAAAATAGTCTTTTCATAGAAAATTTATACGAAATCTATGATACAATAACCGTACAATAATATATATTTCCTATCTGACAAAATAACTGCTGTTGCAATTGTATTTAAGAAGAGTAAAAACTTTAAAATGTGTTCAGGGAAAGCTCTAAAAAAGGACTCATGTATTGTGGTTCCAAATTCCTTCCATATTTACATTTTACTTTCACTCATCAATGCTGTTCTTTAAAGCTTCATTTCATTTTTAAGTTGTTCAATGAAGACACACCTACGACAGGATAACCGGATGATAGCACTTAACGACCGGGAAATGTTGTGAACCTTGAAGTAGTTAATGATGTGAAGGTAATTTAATTTAGCTATTCGAATCAGCACTCCAGCTATTCGATATTAACACACTAAATAGATTGTATTGCGTACAGTATTATATGTACATGTATATATATATATATATATATATATATATATATATATATATATATATATGCACACATATATATACAGATGTATGTATATATATATATATATATATATATATATATATATATATATATAGATATATATATATACATATATATACACAGATATATACAGATATACAGATATACATATATATATATATATATATATATATATATATATATATATATATATATATATTTATGTGTATGTACAGTATGTGTGTGAGCATGGGTCCATGTTTCTCTATACCAAGAAGAGTAGATAACTGTGTGGATGTTATAGACATCACGGTCCTGACCATTTGGATATTTTCACACAATAAAATGTGGTAAAATTACCATTGACATTATTTCTTTGTATCGACAATAACAAGAAATTATCATTCAGGGAATATTTCCTGCCACCAAGGACTTCATACAAATATCTAATATTTTTTATGCAAAAGGATGTAGCCTATATGAAACTGACTTTTGTACTGTTATACCTCTGAACCACTCCTAGTTATATATATATATATATATATATATATATATATATATATATATATACATACATATATATATATACATATATATATATATATATATATATATATATATATATATACCGTATATTTATACATATACATATTTATATGTATATATTTACATATAGATGAATATTTATAGATATGCACCAAATTTATTTACATACACACACACACACACACACACACACACATATATATATATATATATATATATATATATATATATATATATATATATATATATATATATATATACTGTATGTGTGCGTGCGTGTATGTATGTAAATAAATTAGGTTTATATCTACAAATATTTATCTATATGTAAATATATGCATATAGATATGTATTGTATATATATATATATATATATATATATATATATATATATATATATATACTGTATATGTCCATAAGAAGGTAGGGGGAAGATAACAACTACCAAAATAGGAAGGAATATAGATAGATAAAAAGGGAAACAAAGAAAATGGTAAAGATTGTAAAGGGAGGAGCTACGAAAAAAAAATTATATGAAATGGGAACGCCGGAGAGAATGGAGATAATCTCAGAATTCAGAAGCGGAAAGAGAGGACATAACAATGGAAATATCTTAAATGAGGCAGAGGAAGTCAGGAAAAGATGGAAAGACTATTATCACAGCTATTAAACATTGAGAATGAATGTGAAGAACTAAAAAATGTTCCTCCAGTAGAAGGACAAATAGCAAACGAGAGACAATGAAATCGAGAATACTTTAAAGAAAGGATTAGTAGAGATGCTGGAAAATAAGATGCAATGATAGAAATGATTGCGGTATTGTAAAATTTATGCAGAGTGCGTGCACACACTATTGTAAAATATCTTTAATTTATAGGAAATGTCAAAGGACTGTCCAGATAGTTGTATGATTGAATTGTATAAACAAAATTGAGACGTTAAACTGTAGGAACTACAGAGGAATAAAGCTTTTGGAGCCTGTATTCAAGCTACCAGAAAGAATAGTAGAGAGAAGGTTGACAGTCTATAGTTATACATGAGCAGCAGTTTGAGATTATGAAAGGAGAGAGCACAGTAGAAAGAAACAGGAAAGCTTACACGTGTTTTGTGGACGTTGGAAAGGCTTATGACAAGCTACCAAGAAAGTTACCCTTTTCCTGTTTGAGAGAGAGAAGAGTACAGAAGTTGGTAAGGTTAGTGAGGATGATGTATGAGGGGACAAGAACAACTGTCTAGAAAAAACATGGGATGACTGACGCATTCTCTACGTAGGTCGGCCTTCATCAGGGATCTGTTCTAAGTCCATTCTGTTCTTTGTCGTTGTTAACACTCTGTCATCAGAAATAAGGAACAACAAAGTATTTTGGAATCTGATGTTTGCTGAGGATGTAGTCATTATAGCAGACATAGAAGAACTTTGAGAAAGAGAGGCCTAGAAATAAAGAATTGAAGGTGAACATTGGAAAGACAGAGGTAATAATTAGTAGTAGCGAAGGACACCAAGAAGTAAACATTCAAGTGGAAGATAGTACCATGCTAAACAGAACAATAATAACAGAGAAAGATACTGAGAAAGCAAGGCAAAATGGAGAAAACTAACTGCAGTCGCCCTTGACAAGAAACGGTCATTAAGGCCCAAAATTAAGATTTATAAGACAATTATCAGCCTCATGCTAGTATATGGAGCAGAAAAGTGGGCAAAGAACCGAGCTGAGGAAGGTAAGATGGATTGCTTGAATATCACTACTGGAGAGTCAAAATATAAGGAGAATATTATGGTATATGCAATGTATGTTATAAGGCTGTAGAAGCTCTTCCGAGGTACTAAGGCCATGTAATAAGAAGGGAGTAGGCGGAACCAAACAAGAGAGCTTAGAACATGCCTGATGCCAGTGATAGGGCGGAGGAGTGTCAGGCATCAGTGGATCAGATGGATGGATGTGGTGAGAAGAGTTATGGGTGGGGTGGGACTGGGGAAAGAAGATACAAGGAAAAGAAATATGTAGTGGGATTAATAAGATCAAAAGAAGAAATTATATATATAAATTATATATATATATATATATATATATATATATGTGTGTGTGTGTGTGTGTATTTATATATATATATATATATATATATATATATATATATATACTGTACATACATGCACACACCCATATATTTATATATATATATATATATATATATATAGAGAGAGAGAGAGAGAGAGAGAGAGAGAGAGAGAGAGAGAGAGAGAGAGAGAGAGAGAGAGATAGATAAGTGATGTTTGTATTGTATACTAACATATACTGTATGCTTTGATTTAATCACATTTTTTTTTTATTTAGTTACACTATAAAGTAGTGTCACAAATGATATTTGAACAAAATTACTAAACTAGCAGATCTACCCGCAAAAAATGTAGAATAATTGATTTAGAAGGGTTTAGTTTCGTTAAGATAAACGACATAAAACGAAACGAGTCTTCCAACAGCGAATGACTATGGCTTTGTCCTCTCCATGAATTCAATCAGAGAGTGAATGGTTCCTGCTCACCGAAGGTTGAACTTGTTTTGAGAATTCTTTTCACTGGGGTCTCTGGGCACTTGTTTGCCGAGAGAAAGGAAGAGCGAGTATCTAGAAAAAAAATCTCTTTTTCATCTATTTTCACATCATGTCAAGTGGAAGCTTCATGATCCTGAAGTGTAGTCATATATTTTCAACCATTTAAACTTAAAATCTTAGCGTATATGACTTTGTTTACAATGTCATGAATTGCAATAATTTAGGTAAGATCAAGTTTGTCATACTACTGAGGAGGTGGTCTACATTCTGTTGAATTAGAAACCGGGTTACATTGACTGCCGTGTTTTGAACGTATCAGCGTCAAGGTTGAGAAAGGAAAGCCTCCCTAACCTTTTTTATACTTATCATCTGTTTCTTTAGAGACCACGAGGCCATATTTCTTTTTTAGTTTATGTGGCATCTTGGAGGGAGTGGCATGGGGCGGGCAGAGATGGCGAAGCGGGCTTAACTAATTTTTTTTTTTTTTTTTTTTTTTTTGCAAAGAAATCATTACTTTCTTCCATATTTTCACATTTTAATGGAAATGTAGTTTATGAATCAAGTTATAGTGCCATTGGTTGGCAATGCTGGGCATTAATGAAAATTTTGATACAATTACATCATAACTGTAAGGGAGTTGATATTAAGATTATTAAGTAAAATAAAGCAAATAATGATGATAATTTAAGTATCCTAATGAAAATTAAATGATATAAGATTTGTGGATTACATTTTTATATAGAATTATACCAAATAGGTGCCGCCGGTGTTTCATTCTAGCAAAATTGTTTATCAGCTCGTCCAAATCAAATGATTTAACTAATATTTTTCTGTGGCCATCAACATCAAGGAATGTAGCCGGTCATCCCTAGTTGTTATTCATATGTAGTTCCCTACATATTTTATCACAGAAAACAAACCTCTCGTAACTAGAAGTAGTGACTGGAATGGTTAACAAGATTTTAAAGATAGCTAGCAACTCAGAAAAGGCAACCAGTAAGGTTTTAGAGCAGTGTAGGCTACACATCAATTAGGTTCTCTCGTTTCTTTTGTTCCAAGATAACATTTACAGAATGTATTTGTGCAAACGAGAGGAATGTATCAATATGTGCGCTGTAGTGCTTTGCAAACAGTTTTTTCCTCCTCAATGAACTACTAGGATTCACTGGCAAATACAGAGAGAGATTGAAATAAATCTGTTACTGCTGAACCTCCGATCAAATTCAGCATTGTACTTATCTACTACTGAAAAATACAAGTCTGTCTTCAAATGTTGTCTTAGGTTGATGTTCTGAGGAGATGCCAGTTGCCCTTTTCGCTTTCCATGCGTACTGGTTGTGCGTTTTCAGTCTGTCTGATGTTTGTTGTATTCTCAGACTCAAATCATTGTTTACTTCAAACAAATGGATTCGTGCACTGTTTTACCCTATCTGATTCGTGCAGAATGATTTATCTACTGTATGTAGTGCATCACATATTTGTATCATTTAATTATATGTTATATATATATATATATATATATATATATATATATATATATATATATATATATATATATATATACATACATATACCAAGCCACTTCCCCCAATTTTGGTGGGTAGCCGACATCAAACAAATAAAATAAAGGGGACCATCCCTCTCTCCGTTCCTCCCAGCCTGACAAGGGACTCAACCGAGTTCGGCTGGTACTGCTAGAGTGCCACAGTCCACCCTCCCCCGTTATCCACCACAGATGAAACTTCATAACGCTGAATCCCCTACTGGTGCTACCTCCGCGGTCATCCAAGGCGACCGGAGAAAGCAGCAGGGCCTACCGGAACTGCGTCACAATCGCTCGCCATTCATTCCTATTTCTAGCACGCTCTCTTGTCTCTCTCACATCTATCCTCCTATCACCCAGAGCTTTCTTCACTCCATCCATCCACCCAAACCTTGGCCTTCCTCCTTTACTTCTCCCATCAACTCTTGCATTCATCACCTTCTTTAGCAGAGAGCTAAATTCTGTCAACATGGCAAAACCACCTTAACACATTCATATCCACACTAGCTGCTAACTCATTCCTTACACCCGTTCTTAGTCTCACTACTTCGTTCCTAACCCTATCTACTCAAGATACACCAGCCATACTCCTCAGACACTTCATCTCAAACACAGTCAATTTCTGTCTCTTCGTCACTTTCATTC
>NC_090732.1:38950895-38960895 GCF_036898095.1 Palaemon carinicauda | reverse complement strand
CATAAGGTAATCATAGGGTTTTCGGTGTGAATGTTCCCTTTTATCTGTTTCTTGGTACTAATTTGGCTCAGAAATAGATCCTGAAAGTCAAAGGAGAGGCAACAAATGTGTTTGAAAAAATAATCTGCTTAAAAAATTGGTATCTGTTGAAGGTCAGACATAAATGGTTGATGGTAACATGACTGCCACGTTCTAAGGTTACTCTAATGTTGCAAGACCCCAAACTGGAATTGTAATCTTCAGGGATGTTTAAAGTAAGTGCTGGCGGGATAGGTTGTTTTAAATGAATGACTGAATTACCGATAGTTGGTGACCTCCCTTCAAGTGCTTACTCTAAGTAAAAGATATATACTGCATAGAGGAAAACACTCCCGCCAATGGTTATCGTTGCACTGGCAAGAAATGCACTGATTTTAGTATAGCATGATGTCGGTAACAAATCGGAATTTAAAGGTTTAAATATCGCCAAGAAATGGAGAGACAATCGACAGAACAATGCCCTAGAAACTGACTATATTGATCAGCGCCCAAGCTTCTCTCCATTAAGCCATGACTAGAGAAGACCAGGCAATGGCTACTGATGACTCTGCAAGCCATAGGTTCACCCAAAATAACCATCCCTAGCTCAGAAGGATGGTTAGGTTGCAGACACTACTGGAAACTATCGAGCTTGAGCGGGTATCGAACTACCGTCCAGCAGAATGGTAGGCAGAGACGTTTCCAATAGGCTACACTGTTAAAAATTTCCCGCAAAAAACCGTAAAAAATCCTGGAATGAATGTTCCCAGGTATTTACCGTTTTAAAAACGGATATATTGACGTTAAAGAGTGATTTTACGGTCACCAAACCGTAAAATTTGATAACAAAGTAGGGTAAAAATTACGGTCGACTGTATTTTACTGAAATACGGCTGAGAGCAGTATATTTTTACGGAGATTTTCCGATTAGAATTACGGTTTTCTTAACAGTGTACCATAACGATTTTTTTATAATTATATTTAGAATTTACAATCATGGTACTTAGAAAATGTATGCATTATTTCTTAGCTGGCCTCTTCCAAAAGTCAGTTATCATGCCCAGTCTTGGGTCTTGGTAAACCATTTTCTTCCCTTTCAATTCGAGAATTGAACAAATTAATAATCAAAGTTTGTAGTACGTGCAGTGCAATGTTGCGTTACCATTGCCATTAGACTGATATTATGATAATTTATTTTCCTCTACAGAAGCGCCATTTTTTCCTTCATTAAGGTGTCATGAGTTCTTTTTTTTTATATAGATACTTTATTTGTCGTTTACAGCTTCCCTATAAATACTACAGTAGGTGGTTTTCATGCAGTCAGAAATATTTTTGATCTCTAGTCTTGGATAATGTACCATAGCCTCTGTACCATGGCCTTCCACTGTATTGGATTAGAGTTATCTTGCTAGAGGGTACACTCGTGCTCGCTTTTCTAACTTATTTCTCTTTCTCTGGTTTGTGAAAGGTCTACAGTAATCTAATGATGTTGCTATTCTTAAAATAGCTTATTTTAATTGTTTATTACTTCTCTTATAGTTTCTTTATTTCTTGTTTCCTTTCCCCACTAAGATATTTTTCCTTGTTGGGACCCTTGGGCTTGTAGCATCTTGCTTTTCCAACCAAGGTTATAGCTTGGCTTGTAATAATAATGATAATAATAATAATAATAATAATAATAATAATAATATGCTCAGTGACATACGACATGGATAGCTCTGTTAAAGTAAGTTGCTGATACGCTTGGTTTTCACTAGATTTTCGGTGTTAAGCAATTTCCTTTATCAGATAGAAAACAATCTTATTTTCTTTTCTATAATTTGTTTGGAGAATTGCGTACCGTAGCATTTCAGCTGAGTGGTAAACAATGGAATCAATTAATTAAGATTTTAAAGAGGTTAACTTCAATCAAATAGAAAGGTTTTATCTCATTATTAATTAATTGTAGAATATTAGCAAAGAATGTACCCTTTGACTTTCGAATTTGGTTGGACACAGAGTAAATCTGCCAGTGCTTACTATATACTTTCTATGGTTCACTGTAAGCAGTTCTGAAAGTTTTCTGGAGCATCCCTTCGTAGCCCAACTGCGTTAATAGTTTTTCTTTCTATCCCTTTGATCTCCTGTCTTGCTGTTCAACTTCTTTGACTATTGTCACACTTTTAACTCCAAAAAGAGTACTAATGATAATGAGGGTACGTGACTGAGTATTAGTAACAACAACTGCCTCACGTTTGGTAGATATATATATATATATATATATATATATATATATATATATATATATATATATATATATATATATATATATATATATATATATTTCTACCTCATACTTGGGATCGAACACTAGCCCCTTCTAATGAAAGGCCAGGTCGAAACCAACCATGTCATGAGAGCCCATAAAAGAATTGGAACCTGACGCTAACAGCTGTCCGAGGATTTACCTGGCGAGACATCAGTCTCTTACCAGCGAGTTTTACCCAATTCCCCGGGCCACCACGTGACACAATTGGTAGTAATTCATTCAAATTACCCCTAATGAGTCAATATGGATAAATATCAACACAACATCGTGTTCAAATAGAAATAAATTTCTACCTCATACTTGGGATCGAACACTAGCCCCTTCTAATGAAAGGCCAGGTCGAAACCAACCATGTCACGAGAGCCCATAAAAGAATTGGAACCTGACGCTAACAGCTGTCCGAGGATTTACCTGGCGAGACATCAGTCTCTTACCAGCGAGTTTTACCCAATTCCCCGGGCCACCACGTGACACAATTGGTAGTAATTCATTCAAATTACCCCTAATGAGTCAATATGGATAAATATCAACACAACATCGTGTTCAAATAGAAATAAATTTCTACCTCATACTTGGGATCGAACACTAGCCCCTTCTAATGAAAGGCCAGGTCGAAACCAACCATGTCACGAGAGCCCATAAAAGAATTGGAACCTGACGCTAACAGCTGTCCGAGGATTTACCTGGCGAGACATCAGTCTCTTACCAGCGAGTTTTACCCAATTCCCCGGGCCACCACGTGACACAATTGGTAGTAATTCATTCAAATTACCCCTAATGAGTCAATATGGATAAATATCAACACAACATCGTGTTCAAATAGAAATAAATTTCTACCTCATACTTGGGATCGAACACTAGCCCCTTCTAATGAAAGGCCAGGTCGAAACCAACCATGTCACGAGAGCCCATAAAAGAATTGGAACCTGACGCTAACAGCTGTCCGAGGATTTACCTGGCGAGACATCAGTCTCTTACCAGCGAGTTTTACCCAATTCCCCGGGCCACCACGTGACACAATTGGTAGTAATTCATTCAAATTTATTTCTATTTGAACACGATGTTGTGTTGATATTTATCCATATTGACTCATTAGGGGTAATTTGAATGAATTACTACCAATTGTGTCACGTGGTGGCCCGGGGAATTGGGTAAAACTCGCTGGTAAGAGACTGATGTCTCGCCAGGTAAATCCTCGGACAGCTGTTAGCGTCAGGTTCCAATTCTTTTATGGGCTCTCGTGACATGGTTGGTTTCGACCTGGCCTTTCATTAGAAGGGGCTAGTGTTCGATCCCAAGTATGAGGTAGAAATTTATTTCTATTTGAACACGATGTTGTGTTGATATTTATCCATATTGACTCATTAGGGGTAATTTGAATGAATTACTACCAATTGTGTCACGTGGTGGCCCGGGGAATTGGGTAAAACTCGCTGGTAAGAGACTGATGTCTCGCCAGGTAAATCCTCGGACAGCTGTTAGCGTCAGGTTCCAATTCTTTTATGGGCTCTCGTGACATGGTTGGTTTCGACCTGGCCTTTCATTAGAAGGGGCTAGTGTTCGATCCCAAGTATGAGGTAGAAATTTATTTCTATTTGAACACGATGTTGTGTTGATATTTATCCATATTGACTCATTAGGGGTAATTTGAATGAATTACTACCAATTGTGTCACGTGGTGGCCCGGGGAATTGGGTAAAACTCGCTGGTAAGAGACTGATGTCTCGCCAGGTAAATCCTCGGACAGCTGTTAGCGTCAGGTTCCAATTCTTTTATGGGCTCTCGTGACATGGTTGGTTTCGACCTGGCCTTTCATTAGAAGGGGCTAGTGTTCGATCCCAAGTATGAGGTAGAAATTTATTTCTATTTGAACACGATGTTGTGTTGATATTTATCCATATTGACTCATTAGGGGTAATTTGAATGAATTACTACCAATTGTGTCACGTGGTGGCCCGGGGAATTGGGTAAAACTCGCTGGTAAGAGACTGATGTCTCGCCAGGTAAATCCTCGGACAGCTGTTAGCGTCAGGTTCCAATTCTTTTATGGGCTCTCGTGACATGGTTGGTTTCGACCTGGCCTTTCATTAGAAGGGGCTAGTGTTCGATCCCAAGTATGAGGTAGAAATTTATTTCTATTTGAACACGATGTTGTGTTGATATTTATCCATATATATATATATATATATATATATATATATATATATATATATATATATATGCATATATATACATATATATACACATAGATACATAGATAGATAGATAGATAAATAGATATATGGTATATAAAGGTGATAAAAATAAAAAATCTTTTAATTTCCATGCAAATTTTATTGAAAACTTATATAACTTTAACAAAACTTCTTAAACTACTATCAAAATCAACGTACCATTACGGATTAACAACTTATCTTCAAGATTTGGTTGATTGGCGTCATAACCTAAAATATCATCAATGATTTGTAGAAAGAAGCTCTCGAATTTCCATGACAGGAATTTATCAGGAGCTTACTTTCCTTGACCGTGTGCACGCAGACATTCATGCTATATATCATGCATACTGTACACTAAGGTCCTTTATAAATATATTCCTTTAGATATACATGTCATCAGCATAGTCCTCTGCTTTAAAATTGACTGAACAAATTAAAGCATGCTTCCAGTTAACATCGTCTGCACGTTTGCAAGCATGCACCATTTCTTAGTTTTTTCTTCTTTTGGGAAACTAGAATATTAAATACCCATATTAATGGTCTTTTTGCTATTATTATAGCATCCAAATACAGCACAAACGGGAGGCATGTCTGCTGGAAGTTAATAAACGTGACAGAGATCAAGTAATACTATATACCCTAGTCAAGTCAAACCTCGGCCATCGCCTCCGAAAATTGACGTCACCAAAGCTCCGCCCACATGCGCATAGCTCACTGATGAGCCGACCTCTCCGAGTATATTCAAAGGACCTTGCTGTACACTCCATTCGCACATCCACGTAAGAACATGGTCACTTTTTTTTTTTATTTTGTGCTATTATCTAAATGATTGATTGATTTTCATTGATATAGGACATGGAATCAATCGGTTTAAAGAGTATTCTTTGAAGAACACTATATACTGTATGAACTGTCGTCTCTCTCTCTCTCTCTCTCTCTCTCTCTCTCTCTCTCTCTCTCTCTCTCTCTCTCTCTCTACATATATATATATATATATATATATATATATATATATATATATATATATATATATATATTTATATATATTTATACATATATATATATGTATATATATATATATATATATATATATATATATATATACATACATATATATATATATATATATATATATATATATATATATATATATATATATATTATATCATTGGTAATTAAGCTATGTCTTTTTCCTTATATTTTACATTATATATAATCTATACTATTTAGTTAAAGCTTTACTGTGGCATTGTTATCTTCTATGAGCTAGATGTCGTCACTATGTTTCATGTAATACAATGTCTTCATTGTGTTGTATAAAAGCAAATTGATCAATCATATATAATCTGATAATTTTGAATATATATGTATACATATGTATGTATATATATATATATATATATATATATATATATATGTATGTAAGTATATATACGTTTATATATATATATATATATATATATATATATATATATATATATGTATGTATATATAAGTATATATATATATATATATATATATATATATATATATATATATATTTATATAAAAGTATATGTATATAATTTATATATGTATATATATATATATATATATATATATAAATTTATTTATTTATTTATTTATAAATGCAGTATATTCACTTGAAATCCAAGGATTTGTTTTTTAGTTAAAAACTAAGAACTATGTAGAGAAACTCCTTATGAGATTTTACGTTATTTCCTGTAAAACCATGGCTAGCTCAATTGTTCTACTTTTCAATTAAACATGCAAATAGCTTGATTTTTTTTGTCTTTGTATAAACTTACTTAACCAAAAGTTTATCATAAGTATGACTCTTGCGTAAAAAAAATGGCCCATCTATACTAATAAACATTTGCTTGATAGATATGTCTTTATAAATAGATTAATCTCACAATAGATTTGGAACTATCCTACTTGGCATTCTTAACGAAGTACAGGTAATATGAACTCACGAATACTGTGTTTGATATCATATGAGTAAACTTAGTATGACAATACACAATGGTTTAGAATTAGGTCTGGCGAGATGAAGACATAAACACATGTTCTTTATGACTGTATAAAAATACTCCAAAAATACTCCTATATACACGAGTAAAGAAAATAGATATATGCAATTTTTGCTCTCTAACAACTATATTTGCTTTGGATACAGCCACAATTATACTCTTTAATATCAATCGTAGAGAGCACCAGTCATTGATTAAAGTATTATATTTCTCTTTTCTCAAATATATTTATTTTGTGCTGATAAGAAAAACTGTTTTGTCACAGCCTCCTTATGTTTTGCAGTCATTTCAACTTTCAGCGGCATTTTATTTCTTTATATATTTGGCGTTTTTACAAACGGTTATATTTTCCCTAAATATTTTGTGAATATGAAACATGAGCTTTTTCCTTTCTACTACTGGGTGAAGTAGTCTTGAAATGCAAAAGAACATCAAAATTTTAGAAGTAGCTTCTGCCAAATTATCTATCATATGACACAGATTCCATAAATCGATAAATTATCAATAGTGGAGACTGATATGAAGACTGTATATTAATCTTTTGATTGTTTACTTGGTCCAAACATTTCTAAAAGGCCTAGATGTTATTCCCTTTGAATTTTGATTGCACATTCATTTCCGTTTAGGAATTACGTTTGATTTCCGCCTTCTCTCTCTCTCATCTTTAAACTACGTACCATTTTCTTTAGCCTTCCCTACTCTTTAACACAAAGTCCGTTCCTACCAGTTTTGTAATAAGATAAAATTCCCGATAAATATCTTTTCCTGCAATACGATTACACCATGGCAAGCCTGGAACGTACTCCAAAAAAGAGGCATTCATTATTTTAAAATATCGTTCAAAGCAAACTTGCATCGTGAAATTAGAATACAGGTGTGATCAAAAGATAATTCTACACATATTTAACTGTAGTGACAGCTCGCTGGGAGTTGGGAGCAGGAGCGAAGGGCCTTGTGCCGTCGGGAGCCACCCAGGTATTAACCTGGGTGGTGCCTAGGACCTCGTAGGATAACAGGTCGTCACACACTTGCTGCAAAAGAGATCAATTTACATCAGTTGATCAGCTACTTCATCATGCCGATTATTGGCAAGTAGATCAAGAAAATAGGTAAATTTCTAGGTACTGACACATTTTCTGATTAATTATGCACATTTAAACGTTCGATTACTGTACAGTGAACATTTTTATTCAGGTTATGAAATATATTAGTTATTTTGGTTTTCTATATTTTCGATTCAAATAACAGAATGTTGTAAGGTTATTAAACAGTTTTGTACATTATCCATATATAATATAATAACATAATAACACGTACTTTCATCTTTTTTAAATCAATAGGAAATAGGTGTTATAGAACGAATAGGGAAATTATAGTAAAGATTTTCCCTTTTAAATTATAGAAAATTATACAGGATGTAAAAAAAAAAAAAGCATACTTACTTGTGTTAGATCTGAGGTGTTTGTCGTAAAAACAGCCTTAAAACCTTTACTCGTAGCCAGTCTTAGATTCTCTTCTTCCATAATCTTTCAAGAAGAAATTAAGATCTTGGGTTAATCTCTGTATCGTTAAAAAATTCATGCTTTTACTTCCTTATGCTCAATTCCATTTGCAATATCTTTTATATTGATGGGGAAAATTGATAAATTGTGCTTGGTTCCATATGCAATACAATTAATTATCTCTGTTTGTATCTTTTAAGTAAATGCAGAAAAAAATCATCTTTTTTCTACCTTGAACTCAACTCAATGTGCAACATCCTTGATTACACTGTTAAAAATTTACCGTAACAACAACGCTAAAAATCACGGAGTAAATATTGCAAGGCATTTACCGTTTTAAAGACGGATGTACAATATTGACGTAAAGGAGTGATATTACGGTCACCAACCCGTAAAATATATTAATAAAGTAGGGTAAAAATTACGGTCGCCTGTATTATGCTGAAATACGAAAGAGAACAGTATATTCTTACGGAGAATTTTGAATTAAAATTACGGTTTCTTAACAGTGTATCTCTATATATTCATTATCAATGCGGAAAGAAATCATAGCTTTGCTCCATTGTGATCAATCGATATGCAATATCCTTAATTATATCTGTTTGTATCTTTTATATCAACAAAAAGGAATTCATCGCTTTTCTGCGCTGTATTAAACTCAATGTGCAATTCAGTACCCTTAATCAGCTCTGTTTGTATCTTGTATATTTATGCGGAAAGAATTCAGTTTTGCTGTCCTATGCTCAATTTAATTAATTGCCTCTGTTTGTATCTTTCACTTTTTATATCAATGGTGAAAAAATTCATAGTTTTATTACCTTGTGTTTAATTCAATGTGCAAAATCCTTAATTATCTCATTCTGTATCTTTTATACCAATGCAGAAAAAATGCATAGCTTTAATACCCTTTTTATTTCTCTTGAGTGAAATTCAAAGCATATGTTTATTTTAAATGAAAGCAAATTATCCATATGTATAGCTTTATAATTCACTTGTACCCAATTTAATTATATTTCCTTTTTTCATTTTAATCCTTGTTTCTTTTCTATATTCTGTATGTTCTTGTTCTGTTGTAATTTTGTTATTCATGATAGCTTTACGCAGAAGACTGAAGAGTCCCTTATCGTGTTGCCCTAGTTGTATCATTAGACATTTCGAGCCATATTTTCTCTTATTCTTACTCATCAGAAAAGATGGATGGATACATGGATACACTAGTAGCAGTTCTTCCTAATTAACGAATAGCCTTGTACCATTGGTTTGAGGATACTTATACTGAACGACTGAATAGGGCTAAACTCTAATTCTCTATTGGAGATCATAGTTTTCTAATTACTTTAATGATTCTACCTCATTAATCCTTTCACCTTGCTTATCAATTTCCGTTTCCCTTCCCCATCATTCTCTAAGGATTTTCAATGGTTTGTACTTTTTTATGTAATTCTTTTATAATTGTATCTTCAAACTTATCCTATTTGCTCTTTCAGATGACCATTCACTGTTAGAAAAAACCGTAATTTTTATCAGAAATTCTCCTTAAAAATATACTGTTCTCGACGTATTTCAGTAAAATACAGGCGACCGTAATTTTACCTTACAGTGTTATTATCTTTTACGGGTTGGTGTCCGTAATTTAACTCATTTACGTCAACATAACCGTTTCTAAAACGGGAAAAATCCTGGAATAAATGTTGCCAGACTTTTACCATTTTTTTTTATGCAAATTTTCAAGTGTACCTCACTTATATATTCTTCTACCTCGTATATTGTTTTTGCACTTAAGTACTCTTGTTAGTCGAAGGTAGTTCTTCATTCGTTATTAAAAGCATCAATTCATCACAAAGTGTTGTTATGAAAATAAAATACAGAAACTTAGTAACTTGCATACGTAACTTCTTATCATATTTCTTTAAATTTGAGAGC
>NC_090732.1:38920895-38945895 GCF_036898095.1 Palaemon carinicauda | reverse complement strand
TGATAGTGTATGTGGAGAAATCGATAGTATTCATCTTTTTACTCATTGCCCAGATAGGTAAAGAATAAATGCCTTCGATTTCCCTGAGGAATCTGACGAACAGAGGACTCACGGCACTGAAATCTCTTTTGAAATCTAGAAGGACACTGACGAACTAAGGAAAAGAGACAATGAAATCTCGAAAGAAACAGATAATCTAATGAAAGAAGATCTTAGAAACTAGAAGACAGGAGAGAACAGCGAAGAGGAGCCTCTAATGCCAGAGATAAGACACCTAAAAGTAGATAGCCTCTAATGCTAGAAGTATGGAACCTAGAAATAAATGTCAAAAAACTTCTAATGCTAGAAGTGAGGGGGCTAAAGAGATAGGTCAAAGAGCTTCTATTGTTAGAGGTGTGGGAGCTATAAAGAGAGGTCAAAGAACTTCTAATGCTTGAAGTAAGGGAGCTGAAAAGAGATCAAAGAACTTCTAATGCTAGAGGTGTGGGAGCTAAAAAGAACTCAAAGAACTTCTAATGCTAGAGGTGTGGGAGCTAAAAAGAAGTCAAAGAACTTCTAATTCTAGAGGTTTAGGAGCTAAAAAGAGGTCAAAGAACTTCTAATGCTAGAGGTGTGGGAGCTAAAAAGAGGTCAAAGAACTTCTAATGCTAGAAGTGTGGGAGCTAAATAGAGGTCAAAGAACTTCTAATGCTAAAGGTGTGAGAGCTAAAAAGAGGTCAAAGAACTTCTAATGCTAGAGGTGTGGGAGCTAAAAAGAGGTAAAAAAAACTTCTAATGCAAGGGGTGTGGGAGCTAAAAAGAGGTCAAAGAACTTTTAATGCAAGGGGTGGGGGACCTAAAAAGAGGTCAAAGAACTTCTAATGCAAGGGGTGTGGAAGCTAAAAAGAGGTAAAAAAAAACTTCTAATGCAAGGGGTTTGGGAGCTAAAAATAGGTCAAAGAACTTCTAATGCAAGGGGTGTGGGAGCTAAAAAAAGGTTAAAGAACTTCTAAAGCAAGGGGTGGGGGACCTAAAAAGAGGTAAAAAAACTTCTAATGCAAGGGGTGGGGGAGCTAAAAAGAGGTCAAATAACTTCTACTGCAAGGGGTGGGTGAGCTAAAAGAGGTCAAAGAACTTATAATGCAAGGGGTGTGGGAGCTAAAAAGAGGTCAAAGAACTTCTAATGCAAGGGGTGGGGGAGCTAAAAAGAGGTCAAAGAACTTCTAATGCGAGGGGTGAAGGAGCTAAAAGAGGTCAAAGAACTTCTAATGCAAGGGGAGGGGGACCTGAAAAGAGGTCAAAGAACTTATAATGCAAGGAGTGTGGGAGCTAAAAAGAGGTCAAAGAACTTCTAATGCAAGGGGTGGAGGAGCTAAAAAGAGGTCAAAGAACTTCTAATGCAAGGTGTAGGGGAGCTAAAAAGAGGTCAAAGAACTTCTAATGCAAGGTATGTTGGAGCTGAAAAGAGGTCAAAGAACTTCTAATGCAAGGGGTGTGGGAGCTAAAAAGAGGTAAAAGAACTTCTAATGCAAGGGGTGTAGGAGCTAAAAAGAGGTCAAAGAACTTCTAAAGCAAGGGGTGTGGGAGCTAAAAAGAGGTCAAAGAACTTCTAATGCACGGGGTGTGGGAGCTAAAAAGAGGTCAAAGAACTTCTAATGCAAGGGGTGAGGGACCTAAAAAGAGGTCAAAGAACTTCTAATGCAAAGGGGTGAGGGACCTAAAAAGAGGTCAAAGAACTTCTAATGCAAGGGGTGTGGGAGCTAAAAAGAGGTCAAAGAACTTCTAATGCAACGGGTGAGGGACCTAAAAAGAGGTCAAAGAACTTCTAATGCAAGGGGTGAGGGACCTAAAAAGAGGTCAAAGAACTTCTAATGCAAGGGGTGAGGGACCTAAAAAGAGGTCAAAGAACTTCTAATGCAAGGGGTGAAGGAGCTAAAAAGAGGTCAAAGTACTTCTAATGCAAGGGGTGTGGGAGCTAAAAAGAGGTCAAAGAACTTCTAATGCAAGGGGTGTAGGAGCTAAAAAGAGGTCAAAGAACTTCTAATGCAAGGGGTGTGGGAGCTAAAAAGAGGTCAAAGAACTTCTAATGCAAGGGGTGTGGGAGCTAAAAAGAGGTCAAAGAACTTCTAATGCAAGGGGTGGGGAAGCTAAAAAGAGGTCAAAGCACTTCTAAAGCAATGGGTGGAGGAGCTAAAAAGAGGTCAAAGTACTTCTAATGCAAAGGGTGTGGGAGCTAAAAAGAGGTCAAAGTACTTCTAATGCAAGGGGTGTGGGAGCTAAAAAGAGGTCAAAGAACTTCTAATGCACGGGGTGGGGGAGCTAAAAAAAGTTCAAAGAACTTCTAATGCAAGGGGTGGGGGAGCTAAAAAGAGGTCAAAGAACTTCTAATGCAAGGGGTGGGGGGCCTAAAAAGAGGTCAAAGAACCTCTAATGTAAGGGGTGTAGGAGCTAAAAAGAGGTCAAAGAACTTCTAATGCAAGGGGTGTAGGAGCTAAAAAGAGGTCAAAGAACTTCTAATGCACGGGGCGGGGGAGCTAAAAATAGGTCAAAGAACTTCTAATACAAGGGGTGGGGGAGTTAAAAAGAGGTCAAAGAACTTCTAAGGCACAGGGGGGACCTAAAAAGAGGTCAAATAACTTCTAATGCAAGGGATGTAGGAGCTAAAAAGAGGTCAAAGAACTTCTAATGCAAGGGGTGGGGGAGCTAAAAAGAACTCAAAGAACTTCTAATGTAAGTGGTGTAGGAGCTAAAAAGAGGTCAAAGAACTTCTAATGCAAGGGGTGGGGGAGCTAAAAAGAGGTCAAAGAACTTCTAATGCAAGGGGTGTAGGAGCTAAAAAGAGGTCAAAGAACTTCTAATGCACGGGGTGGGGGACCTAAAAAGCGGTCAAAGAACTTCTAATGCACGGGGTGGGGGAGCTAAAAAAAGGTCAAAGAACTTCTAATACAAGGGGTGGGGGACCTAAAAAGATGTCAAAGAACTTCTAATGCAAGGGAGGGGAAGCTAAAAAGAGGTCAAAGAACTTTTAATGCAAGGGGTGTGGGAGCTAAAAAGAGGTCAAAGAACTTCTAATGCAAGGGGTGTGGGAGCTAAAAAGAGGTCAAAGAACTTCTAATGCAAGGGGTGTGGGAGCTTAAAAGAGGTCAAAGAACTTCTAATGCACGGGGGGTGGGAGCTAAAAAGAGGTCAAAGAACTTCTAATGCAAGGGGTGTGGGACCTAAAAAGAGGTCAAAGAACTTCTAATGCAAAAGGTATAGGAGCTAAAAAGAGTTCAAAGAACTTCTAATGCAAGGGGTGTGGGAGCTAAAAAGAGGTCAAAGAACTTCTAATGCAAGGGGTGTGGGACCTAAAAAGAGGTCAAAAAACTTCTAATGCAAGGGGTGGGGGAGCTAAAAAGAGGTCAAAGAACTTCTAATGCAAGGGGTGTGGGAGCTAAAAAGAGGTCAAAGAACTTCTAATGCAAGGGGTGAAGGAGCTAAAAAGAGGTCAAAGAACTTCTAATGCAAGGGGTGGGGGACCTAAAAAGAGGTCAAAGAACTTCTAATGCAAGGGGTGGAGGAGCTAAAAAGAGGTCAAAGAACTTCTAATGCAAGGGGTGTGGGAGCTAAAAAGAGGTCAAAGAACTTCTAATGCAAGGGGTGAAGGAGCTAAAGAGAGGTCAAAGAACTTCTAATGCAAGGGGTGGGGGACCTAAAAAGAGGTCAAAGAACTTCTAATGCAAGGGGTGTGGGAGCTAAAAAAGGTCAAAGAACTTCTAATGCAAGGGGTGGAGGAGCTAAAAAGAGGTCAAAGAACTTCTAATGCAAGGGGTGTGGGAGCTAAAAAAAGGTTAAAGAACTTCTAATGCAAGGGGTGGGGGACCTAAAAAGAGGTAAAAAAACTTCTAATGCAAGGGGTATGGGAGCTAAAAAGAGGTCAAAGAACTTCTACTGCAAGGGGTGGGTGAGCTAAAAGAGGTCAAAGAACTTCTAATGCAAGGGGTGTGGGAGCTAAAAAGAGGTTAAAGAACTTCTAATGTAAGGGGTGGAGGAGCTAAAAAGAGGTCAAAGAACTTCTAATGCAAGGGGTGTGGGAGCTAAAAAGAGGTCAAAGAACTTCTAATGCAAGGGGTGTGGGAACTAAAAAGAGGTCAAAGAATTTCTAATGCAAGGGGTGTGGGAGCTAAAAAGAGGTCAAAGAACTTCTAATGCAAGGGGTGGAGGAGCTAAAAAGAGGTCAAAGAACTTCTAATGCAAGGGGTGTGGGAGCTAAAAAGAGGTCAAAGAACTTCTAATGCAAGGGGTGGGGGACCTAAAAAGAGGTCAAAGAACTTCTAATGCAAGGGGTGTGGGAGCTAAAAAGAGGTCAAAGAACTTCTAATGCAAGGGGTGGAGGAGCTAAAAAGAGGTCAAAGAACTTCTAATGCAAGGGGTGGGGGACCTAAAAAGAGGTCAAAGAACTTCTAATGCAAGGGGTGGGGGACCTAAAAAGAGGTCAAAGAACTTCTAATGCAAGGGGTGGGGGACCTAAAAAGAGGTCAAAGAACTTCTAATGCAAGGGGTGGAGGAGCTAAAAAGAGGTCAAAGAACTTCTAATGCAAGGGGTGGGGGACCTAAAAAGAGGTCAAAGAACTTCTAATGCAAGGGGTGGGGGACCTAAAAAGAGGTCAAAGAACTTCTAATGCAAGGGGTGTGGGAGCTAAAAAGAGGTCAAAGAACTTCTAATGCAAGGGGTGGAGGAGCTAAAAAGAGGTCAAAGAACTTCTAATGCAAGGGGTGTTGGAGCTAAAAAGAGGTCAAAGAACTTCTAATGCAAGGGGTGGGGGACCTAAAAAGAGGTCAAAGAACTTCTAATGCAAGGGGTGTGGGAGCTAAAAAGAGGTCAAAGAACTTCTAATGCACGGGGTGGGGGAGCTAAAAAAAGTTCAAAGAACTTCTAATGCACGGGGTGGGGGACCTAAAAAGAGGTCAAAGAACTTCTAATGCACGGGGTGGGGAAGCTAAAAAAAGGTCAAAGAACTCCTAATACAAGGGGCGGGGGAGCTAAAAAGAGGTCAAAGAACTTCTAATGCAAGGGGTGTGGGAGCTAAAAAGAGGTCAAAGAACTTTTAATGCAAGGGGTGTAGGAGCTAAAAAGAGGTCAAAGAACTTCTAATGCAAGGGGTGTGGGAGCTAAAAAGATGTCAAAGAACTTCTAATGCAAGGGATGTGGGAGCTAAAAAGAGGTCAAAGAACTTCTAATGCAAGGGGGGAAGCTAAAAAGAGGACAAAGAACTTCTAATGCAAGGGGTGTGGGAGCTAAAAAGAGGTCAAAGAACTTTTAATGCAAGGGGTGTGGGAGCTAAAAAGAGGTCAAAGATCTTCTAATGCAAGGGGTGGGGAAGCTAAAAAGAGGTCAGAGAACTTCTAATGCAAGGGGTGTGGGAGCTAAAAAGAGGTCAAAGAACTTCTAATGCACGGGGTGGGGAAGCTAAAAAGAGGTCAAAGCACTTCTAATGCAATTGGTGGAGGAGCTAAAAAGAGGTCAAAGAACTTCTAATGCAAGGGGTGTGGGAGCTAAAAAGAGGTCAAAGATCTTCTAATGCAAGGGGTGGGGAAGCTAAAAAGAGGTCAAAGCACTTCTAATGCAAGGGGTGTGGGAGCTAAAAAGAGGTCAAAGATCTTCTAATGCAAGGGGTGGGGAAGCTAAAAAGAGGTCAAAGAACTTCTAATGCAAGGGGTGTGGGAGCTAAAAAGAGGTCAAAGAACTCTTAATGCAAGGGGTGTGGGAGCTGAAAAGAGGTCAAAGAACTTCTAATGCAAGGGGTGTGGGAGCTAAAAAGAGGTCAAAGAACTTCTAATGCAAGGGGTGTGAGAGCTAAAAAGAGGTCAAAGAACTTCTAATGCAAGGTGTGGGGAAGCTAAAAAGAGGTCAAAGAACTTCTAATGCAAGGGGTGTGGGAGCTAAAAAGAGGTCAAAGAACTTCTAATGCAAGGGGTGGGGAAGCTAAAAAGAGGTCAAAGCACTTCTAATGCAATGGGTGGAGGAGCTAAAAAGAGGTCAAAGAACTTCTAATGCAAAGGGTGTGGGAGCTAAAAAGAGGTCAAATAACTTCTAATGCAAGGGGTGTGGGAGCTAAAAAGAGGTCAAATAACTTCTAATGCAAGGGGTGTGGGAGCTAAAAAGAGGTCAAATAACTTCTAATGCAAAGGGTGTGGGAGCTAAAAAGAGGTCAAATAACTTCTAATGCAAGGGGTGTGGGAGCTAAAAAGAGGTCAAATAACTTCTAATGCAAGGGGTGTGGGAGCTAAAAAGAGGTCAAATAACTTCTAATGCAAAGGGTGTGGGAGCTAAAAAGAGGTCAAATAACTTCTAATGCAAGGGGTGTGGGAGCTAAAAAGAGGTCAAATAACTTCTAATGCAAGGGGTGTGGGAGCTAAAAAGAGGTCAAATAACTTCTAATGCAAGGGGTGTGGGAGCTAAAAAGAGGTCAAATAACTTCTAATGCAAAGGGTGTGGGAGCTAAAAAGAGGTCAAATAAATTCTAATGCAAGGGGTGTGGGAGCTAAAAAGAGGTCAAAGAACTTCTAATGCAAGGGGTGGGGGACCTAAAAAGAGGTCAAAGAACTTCTAATGCAAGGGGTGGGGGACCTAAAAAGAGGTCAAAGAACTTCTAATGCAAGGGGTGTGGGAGCTAAAAAGAGGTCAAATAACTTCTAATGCAAAGGGTGTGGGAGCTAAAAAGAGGTCAAAGAACTTCTAATGCAAGGGGTGTGGGAGCTAAAAAGAGGTCAAATAACTTCTAATGCAAGGGGTGTGGGAGCTAAAAAGAGGTCAAATAACTTCTAATGCAAAGGGTGTGGGAGCTAAAAAGAGGTCAAATAACTTCTAATGCAAGGGGTGTGGGAGCTAAAAAGAGGTCAAAGAACTTCTAATGCAAGGGGTGGGGGACCTAAAAAGAGGTCAAAGAACTTCTAATGCAAGGGGTGGGGGACCTAAAAAGAGGTCAAAGAACTTCTAATGCAAGGGGTGGGGGACCTAAAAAGAGGTCAAAGAACTTCTAATGCAAGGGGTGGGGAATAGATGTCGCCAGCGAGGCATTGGGGAAGGCGCGGCGGCGTCTGCGTTCTTTCTAATGCGTAAACTTAATTAAATACAAGTAAAAAAAGGGCATTAAATACGTATTATAAATACTAAACTCTTTCTTATCTTGACAGCACAAATTAAATCTTACAAGTTCCAACATGTAACTAAGCGCTCCCGAAACACAAGTCAACCTTCTACTTCTGCTTGGAGGATATCCTCGCAAGTAAAAGGTAATCATTATGAATATGGAAAGAAAGATTTGCTTATACTTCTACCTTTTGCTTCAGAGAATTACCTTGTACTTCTACCTTATGCTTACATGGATATCCTTCATTTTTATGAATACCTCCCATTGATGAAAAACAAACTTTACTTAGTTAAAGAGAAGTTCCAGATATTATATTCCTCTTTAATTTAGAGTAAGTTTGCTATTAAATTTGAAAAGTAAACTAATCCCTTGATAATTACTGTTATAATTAAATTGACTAGTTACAAATGATTCATTTTACACATATATATATATATATATATATATATATATATATATATATATATATATATATATATATATATATATATACCATTGAAAGGAGCCATAACGTTGAAACATTCCCATAAATGTATGACAGTATAAATATATTAGCAGAGAACAGTAAATGTTTCTTAAGATATCATTGCGATTTCGTCTATCTAGGATGACAACTGTCTGGGGTTTTGTGTGAAGAAGTAATATTATCCTTTATTTGAAAATGAAAAAAAAAATATGATTTCATAACGTTGTCGATTATGAGGAAATAGAAACGTTAGATCATAGTCATGGGGGAGATAATCAGTAGATTCTTGATAAGATATCACAGATTGACTCGATTGGCAGCTTTCAAAGTAAATACACAGAGATAAGAAGTAAGAAGTGAAAACTAGGGAAGATTTATTTACAATAGTTAGACCCTTGAGCAGAAAAAAAAATCGATAATTACCTTTGATATTACTTTAATATCAAGGGAAATCAATTTTGACGTAGTAACAGAATATAGAAACTATCATATTCGCTCATTCAACTGAAGTTAGAATAAACTATTTTCGAAAATAACAGCAGAGTAAAGATTGGCTGGATGGATACTCATTCAAATAGCATTAAGAGATGGAAGCTTTGTACCTCTAAGTCAAATCATAGCTGAGTTGATAAGCAAAGTAGGGCGAGACTATAGTTGACATCTGGAAGTAGCCATGCACTTGTACAGGCACTCATATAAGTGGTGGATGTCCGGGTATTTCGGAGAGATTTCCATTTCACCCCTTTCTCGATGACAGGTGTCTAGAAGAATGAAACCACTCAAATGTTCAACTATTAGTAGTTAAATGTTTGACTGGTTTCCCTCTCCAAGACACCTGTCGTCCAGAAAAAGGTGAAATGGAAATCTCTGAAATACCCGGACATCCACCAACTTATATGAGTGACTGTACAAGTGCACGGCGAATTCCAGATGTTAACTATAATCTCACCCTACTTTACCTATCAACTCAGCTATGGTTTAACTTATATGAGTTACTGTACATCATTCTACATCCATTTATGACATTTTGTAGAAAGAACAACCACATACTGATAATAATGACTCACCTGAGACCTTGCTTGATGATAATTGGCATTAGAGGTGTTAACATCTGTACGTATTCCCATGGCTCGGTTTTAAGCCAGATTTCCAAATCTCCTTTTTTAGAGAAACTCTCGCTTATCAACCTGCAATCAGGACAATAGGTAATCTAGTATACTATAAACAAACGGAAATAGAAACTCTAGATGTTTTACTATTCAATAGGAATCCATTGGTGAAGTCTTGCATAATTTATTAGCTAGTTACAACTCAAAGAACAATGGAAAGATTAACGATAGGAATAATACAAAGAGACAGAAAAAAATAGCAACATAGACACGAGAGCAAAATAAAGTAGAAGATATTCAAACGAAATGTAATAAAGAGATAAAAAGAAAAGGACATGGGTAGGACATATAGTGAGAATGATTGACAATAGATGGACTTTAAGAATAACAGAATGGGTCCCTAGAGATTACAAGAGAAGCAGGGGAAGGAAGAGAAGACGATGGATTGACGAACTAAGAAAATCTGTTAACTAGTTCAATTATATGAAACATATATTCTAAAATGCCAAGCATCGAAAAACCAATAGGAATCCCATACCTGAGGACTTGCTGAATGTGGTCATAATCAAAAGGCTTGCATACGTATTGTGCAGTATTTCCAGACTTGTTGCAAGTTTCTTGTGATTTTCCCCCATCTTTGATTTTGTTCATTTGACACAACACTTCTCCTAATGTCTCAGCTTTCAGGAATTGGCCAATGCCTGGTAAAAGGAAATCATTTTGTTACAGTCAGCAGGGTCCTTTATCCTTTTCAAAGGAGCAGCAGCAAATCTTATTAATATCTAATTGTTGAGTATCTTATAATTTTCTTCACTAGAGAGTCACCGGGCCAGAGTTGTCAGATATGGGGATTTATCCCTAGATTTGGGAATTTTGAGTGTCTGATAGGGATATTCTATACAGATTTCTATGAAGAAGAAACAAAGACGAGTAAACCTTTATATTGTTGCAATTAGTTTCCTTGCACTTACAGTATATGAAGTATAGTGAGCAATTTCTATATTAGTAAGGCCTACAGGATCAGAAGAAAATATATTTGTGGAAATAGGGACTCTTGGGTTGTTTTGGGGATTTTTAGACTAACCCATCTGTTTTCTCCCATACTGTACAGTGATGAGTGAGGAGACCAAAATGAATTGTAGTTCATTCTCACCAGTTATACAGACCTAAATATCTTCCCTTAACCCCTGGAAGACTTTGTCATCACCTTTAGAACATTCATAGACGCTATTTTTATATATGTAGGTTTTTGTTATTATCATTATTATTACTGATAAGCTCTACAGGAGATTTATGGTGGTAAGTAAATCATACCAATTAGATAATTGTCTATGGTCTCTTATTAGATTGTATAATAGTTTTTTAGATACTTGGAACTAAGTAGTGGATGTTAGCTCATTCAAATATATACTGGTATCAAGAATTTTCGCCCTTTTGAGAAATGTAAGTGACATCATTAATATTCAATCACTTGTATTTTTCATCTAGAACCCTACAACTAACGGGGTTGAGATACTTGATAAAATAAGTCTTCACTGTAAGTTATTTTGACAACCTATTATATGGTATTGAAATCCCTATTAGATACATTTAGTCTTAACTTATTATTATATCTTTGTTATGTATGCTGAATTTAATCACATCAGTCATAATGGATTTTGTCTTCGAGTTTAAATGTTTATGACAAATAGATATTATCCGGTTTATTATACTCTAATAAGCACTCAAAGGAGTAAACAGTAAATACAGACTTTTCTTATATAAAATAAAAGGTGTTTGTGTATATAATAAAACTACAAGGAAAGCTTTATATAATATTTGCGCATTATTAATGCAAATAGGAAATTAATTTCGGTTTTTTTATTCTATTTTTCCACGAATTTTCTAAAAATAATTCATGATTTTAAAGTATTTAATCTTACGGCTACGCATCCTAAAGATTTCTTCAAATCCTTAAAGATGAAATCTCTCTGGCCTATTCCATTTTCCTGCCTAACCTACCAACGTTGTATCCAAGATCCCTGAGACTCGTTACAGTGAGCACAGAGTTGAGAGAGTTGCCTCCAATCTGGAAGAAGTTAGTCTTGATGGAAAGAGCGCAAGTTGCAGTGACGGCTGGTCCCAAAACTTTCCCAACAGTCTGGAGCAGCACCTTGGCTGCCTCTTTCTGCTCGCTGGCCACACCTTCCAGGTCGATCGGGATCTCTTGTAAGTCTCCTGAGTAATAGAAGGCCAAAGGAGTTAATATTTCGTTTATAAATTATCATCGGTACACATAATAATAATAATAATAATAAAAATAATAATAATAATAATAATAATAATAATAATAATAATAATAATAATAATAATAATAATTACCCTAGAGGATTTAATAGAAAGAAATAGCCCTTAAAATGAAAATGAAAGAAAGGAACACTAAAAATTCGAATGCAAGAATGGCCCCATGAATTCAAAATACCCTATAAAAAATGTCAGAAAGTTTCCTGCATCTTTAAAAATAATATCTACTAAATACAAGAATTGAAACTCAAAAAAGATACCTCTCTCCCACGTGAAAGATGTAAGAACTGACATGTAAAACCTGAAAATGCTTCATAACAAAATGCCTGAAAGGGCTCACAGTAAAGTAAATTTTCAATGGTTTAGTGCGATTATGCTATTGTTTTCAGTTTAAACTCACTTTCAGAAAGAGGGATTAATCCTAATATATCAAAGTTATGAAAGCTTACCTTCAGTTTTGCTTTCATAAATTTTCAACAGCTTCTGGCGGTCCACTTTTCCGTTGACCAAAAGAGGTAGGTCATCCATTTTAACTAACTGTAAGGAGAAGCGACATTCATTCTTTGTATCATAATACTATTGACAAGTGTTCCTGTTTAAGATGTGATGAAAATTGAAGGGATGAAACAACTCTCATGACTTATTCTGTCTATTGATTACATGAAATAATACATTCTACTTATTTAATTTATTCTGTTGATTAATATTTAAGCTAATGAAATAATTCCAGTGTGGTGTTATTTCATCGTGATTTAGACATTTTGAAGCGTTCTAAACATTATAGAGGCTGTTTAATAAGTGCAAGTGGGGGTGTAACTACTGAATTTAGCCTTCTGGAAGTAAAAACGTCGTAGATAATGTGCAGAGAATGAATTGGGTGTTGTAGCCAGTGAATTTAGCGTTCTGAAACTGAGCACATACTATTATATGATGACTGCTTCTTACCTGGGGCAACATGTAAGGTTGCAGAAGGGTTGCCACGTGTGTTTTCAGTGCTTGGGCCGTCAGACCAGCATCTTGCGTTGTATAGAAAGCTACCAGAGCCTGGAATAAGAGGCAAAGATATTATCTTGAAATTATCAATATTACTAACTTAATGTTCATTTTGTTTGATGTGATATTTAGTGGTTGTACAGTACTATATAGATATAATCAACTCGATGTATTGCAGAAAACCATATTGCTAAAAACTGCACTTATAAAGGGCGTGCGTAACCTAACTAATTAATATTAGTTAGTATGAAATTTTTATCATGTTCTGAATTTGGAATTCTCTCTCTCTCTCTCTCTCTCTCTCTCTCTCTCTCTCTCTCTCTCTCTCTCTCTCTCTCTCTCTCTCTCTCTCTCTGGGTGAATAGCTTGCATAATTATAAAACATTTCTTGATTTCTTAAGAATTCGAAAGTTATACTTGCAATGGATGACACCAGGGGTCTAATTCAACGTCATGCTAACATCAGATGAAATGATTCCATAGAATCAATGCTATTGTTTCATTCTGGTAAATTTGTAATTATCGATAGTGCACTCTCTCCTAGCAACGTTAAGATCATTTATTTGTTCAAAATTATCTCGATAGAATGATACCCATAACCTCACTATATCTTCCTTGTAGAGAGAGAGAGAGAGAGAGAGAGAGAGAGAGAGAGAGAGAGAGAGAGAGAGAGAGAGAGAGAGAGATACCTAACTGAAACCATAGATTGTTAAAACTGCAAGTAAGATATCCACAATTTCACTAATTGTGTGTAAAATAAAATTGTATTCATATTTCCAATATTTCATTAGTAGATTATTATAACTAAAACTTCAATTAACAAGTTCTTAAAAAATAAATACAAGACTAGCGTACAAATTACTAAATGAATATCAATATTTAGTCTTGTGATCAACATGCATGTATTGTACAGTACGTGGTCACATAACACAGGGGGGAGACTTATAGGAGGAATAAATAAGAAAATTATTTTGCGACCCGTAAAAAAATTGAAAAAATAAAGCGTGTGAAATCAACTTCCAAGCATACCTCCTCACAACATATATCGAAGATACTATCCTAGGGGATTTGATCTCTAACACTTCCACACCAAAAAGGTACCAATACAAAATAGAATGAGGAGGACACCAAATGAATTTATAGGAGAGGAAGGGAACATGTTGCACAGAATGCTCAAGGGCTTCACCATCTTTATGGGCAGCAGACCCGGTACTCGTGAGGCAGAAAGATGGAGAGGTACAGTACCTTGTGGACTACCGTAAGGCAAATGCTAAAATGGTGAAAGACGTATATCCTTTACCACTAATCAGTGAATACATTAATACCTTGGAAGGGTCGGTTTTGCTTCCAGAGTTTAGATCTAGCCTCAGGATATTGGCAGATTGGTATAGATCCACGAGACTTCCACAAGACAGCATTCCTCACATGCCATGGCCTCTTTGAGCATGTCTGATTAGCACAAGGCCTCTGCAACGCCCACACTACCATCCAAAGTGTCATGCACCTTGCCTAAAACGTCTCTTCCGGCAGCAAGCTTTGGTGTACCTGGACGATGTCATTATTGTGGGAAAAAGTTCCTCTCAGGCCTTAGAAAATCTGGAATAAGTGCTTCAAGGATACAGAACCCATTAATCAAAACTTGAATCTAAGAAATGACACCTTTTTCAGACTGAAGTGAACTTCCCAGGGAGACACATTACACGACAAGTTGTCGCAATTTTTCAGGAACATATTAGACGTCTTTTAGACAGGCCTGAACCAAAGGGAGTGGAGACCTGTGGTAGTTTTTAGGTATCATGAATTATAATTGTGAATTTGTTCCCAATCTCTTCCAGAAGGCAACACCACTATTTTGCACCAACCCAAAGGGGCGTAGAGTACTGGGATGATCAATGCCAGGACACATACAAGAAGTTAAAGAATATCATGACCGTCAGTACTGGCATTCCCAAACAACCAAGGCCCTTTTATTTTAGACATTGATGCTTTCGGCATTGAGTTGTTGGCATGTCTGTACCAGATTAGAGATAGAAAGGAATATCCGGTGTCCTATTCCTCTGTAATACTATCCCCTGCCTAACGCAAGTATTTCACGACTCACAAAGAACTACCTTCTAGGTATTAAGTTTACAACCCGGATGGACCATCACTCTTTTGCTCAGTGATAGACTACCAGCATTGGATCAGAAAATTCCCTAATACAATCTTTGGAATTACCCTCACCACTCTTAGGACCCCAGGTGCCACGGAGTTGGACAGACTAGCAGATCTGTGCCGTTTAGTCTCAGAGTCAGATGCTCCCTACTTGTCCTGACATCATGGAAATGGAGGGCGGGGAGCCCCTTATCATCTGAGGGAATAGATAGCTTGGATATCCAAGAACAGATGGCTCTCCATCAGGGCTGTCATAGCTACAACCTGTAACACCCTAGCAGTGTACTGTTGTAGGGTGTAGTCCACATTTTCCTTCCCCAGATATGGAAAGCCTGTATATAAGTTGTGAGTTATAGGGTACATATCTTAATCAACTGTCGCAAAAGTTTAAAAGTTTAGTTGTAAGTATGCAGCATCAGTTTAGGGTGCACACCCAAGTTGGATGTTGCATAACTTTAGTAGTAAGAGTACTGAATCAGTTTAAAGTGCATACCCAAAGTAAATGTTGCATAACTTTACTAGTAAGAGTGCTGAATCAGCTTAGGGTGTATACCCTAATTAAATCCAGTGTCAGACCAGAAGTTGTAGGATCTTTAAATGGAGAGAATAGAGAGTCCCAGAAGCTTTCAAAAGGGGCAGAGTGTGGAAGCAGCAGAAAACAGAAGTCAAGTCAGTGCCCGCACCCAGCAGAATAGAGGATCACAACCAGGAATCCAAATCGAAAAGACGTGTTGCCAATATTGTGTGGAAGCTAGTGCTTATACAGGTAAGTTAGGGTCCACAACAGATTAGCATGGGAATCCATGTCATGACGTCACAAGCACTGAATCTAGATAGATAAGATTGGATAACTTATAGGGTAACTAATTTAGAATAGAGAATGTAAGAGATATATAACAACTAGAAAACAGAAAGGATTACTAAATTAAATTTTGCAGTAAAAATAGAAAAGATAAATAAAGATAAAGCATGAAGAGCATTCATCATGCCGTAACAAGCCCGTATCCCCTTGGTCAGCTGATTTCTCCCCAACTCACGTTTTTACCCTCCTCTCTCCCCTCACAGCATCCGATGCATTTCAAGTACAAATGCAGTATACATTCATGCAACTACATATTTCTATTATCATAACAATATCTACAGTCAAGCTTAAGAAAACCATAAATAGTAGGGTAACTATCTATAGCTGGTTTTAGACTGGCCCATTAAAATTAAGAATTAAACATATGATTACCATTATAAGAATTGTAGCAGAAATGAGCGACCTAATTCCCAATTGGATTAAGGGAAGGATGATTACATAGGGCATACTTCCATACACAAATGTAGGGTAGGATGCATACCCCATACGCCCCCAGGATCTACGACCATCGTTTAGATCTTCCTTTATTGTTAGTATATTTTTTAGGTTAATTTTTTTAATTTGTTATTGTTCTACATACATGCAGCCTTTTTTCTCTTTTTATCAGAAAATCATATGTATCATAGTAAGCTATTTGACAAAGATAAGTACATGAAGATCGAGGCAACTGTAAAGACTAATGGCTAGCTGTCCAATTTATCATTACAAAATCATTGTAGTCCAGAGAGGTTGAAAGAATGGACAACGTAAACAGTGCCCGAATAGAGATTATACACATCATATCATTTGGATATAATATGACTTTTTTGTCAATATTTGGTAACCTTCTGTATTTTTTTTATTTTGTAAACGCAATGTCTTTTCATTCCAGGGATGCTAAATTTCATTAGGTAAGTACCTTTAAACTAATACAAAGCTTTACTTGGTGTTGCGGTTATGTGAACATAGGAATTTTTCTAGTTTTTAGTATGTTCTATAGAGGTTTTTGCGTACTTATTTTTCCCATATAGTGTACCGTTAATTGGCATATCATACCTGGTTGACCTCTCCTGGCTTGTAACAGAGAAGGTAACTTTTATCCACTCCTGGAACTTTTTGGACGGCTGCCTGTACTTCACTCATGTCCACCCGGTGACCTCTGATCTTGATTTGAGAATCCAGGCGGCCTTCAAACACCAAGTTTCCATTGACAACACAACCGAAGTCACCAGTGCGATAGAGAACCGAATAATCTGAAAATTGACAGAAATTACTCTAGGCTGGAATAAGAGAAGATTCAAATTATAGTAATGTGACGAATTATCAATATTTCAAGACTTATAGAAATTTAATTTAATACTGTTTGTGAAAGTATGATTCTAGCCCCTAAATTTTCTTGAATATAGTATATTTTCAATTCGTCTTAGCTGCAAGACTTACTTGGATCATCAGAAAATTTGTTCTGAATGAACTTGTCCGGCTGAGCACCTCCCACGTAACCAAGAGCCACGTTCAGCCCAGCCGCAAATACCTCCCCCATTTGTCCGTCTGGAACTTGTTCTCCGTCAGCATTTAAGAGAAATATTTTACAGTTGGTGATTGGGGCACCTACCGGGAAAAGGAAGGAAGTGTGTTACATATGAAATGCCTTAGTTATCATATGAATAGTTTTGAAAGAGGATTTCTTATTCAAAGTCATGGTATCATCACAAAGCTAGCGAGCATCGCCCTGCATGTTCATGATTTTGCATCTCTGTAACAAGTATGAACTGGATTAACCACTTAACGATCATTATACTGCTGGTAAGAGGGGTCAAATCTCTATGTGTTAGGTCAGTGATAGTGATGACAAGGAATCCAATGTTTGTTACAGTGTCATTCTTATATCTAAACATTGAAATTCTTCACAGTATTTAGGATATTTTGGCTACTTTTAACAATCATGGATTTTTTTTTATTTTAAAGAATAACGGAGTATAATCATAGGTGTAAAACATATTGGCAGTTAACGTACTTAATACCTAGGCGTAGATTTCCATGGCCTTAAAAGTAAGTTATCCAATAACACCGAAAGTTTCCCTGTAGGTGAGCAGACTATCAATTATAATTATTACTGGATATACCTATTAAGGTATCTGTATATATATTTTTGGTTCAATGTTTCTTTTTTGCAGACTAAGATGAGTATGGTTGTTGTAGTCTGGAGCTTATATACAAGAATGTGGTTTATTGATGTTTCACCACTGTTTACGTTCTCTGTTTTATATGCACTAAAGGAAAGTTTGTTTTATTAATAAACAACGAGTTTGAGCATCGTCTTCTTGCGGCTCCGGCCCAGACATCAAGTAATTATTGGCTTCATATTTGCCCCCTCTTCTTCCATTATTCCGCTGTAATTTCCACCATCATGTCCACTACGCTAAAAAGTTTACGACCGGAGTTCAAGTCATCTCATATTCGATGGTGATGAACGTAAGTTTGAGTTGGGACGAGTAAATTTTGTGACAACCTAAGACTTCGGAAGCTAGAATTCGTGATCGTGCTCTGAATCTAATGATATCCCAGTGAATGTGGTAAGAAATACAGACTGTTTTGCTGAATTGGTTCACGGATAGAATGACAGAAGTCTATCTTCGATTATTTGTGATGCTGAAGAGCATTATTTAACCAAGGGGAAGACTAGAATTATTTTTATATAGCAAAATAACCTCCTTAAGGAAGGTTACGATGAGGGAGTCACATATAAAACAATGTCGGTAGTGATTAGTGAGACCCTATTGATTGCTATATTTTTAGGCCTTTCATCTGAATCCAAGCCCTTTGCTACAGTGATAACCCAGAAGGATAAACAATTAGCTTTCAGCGAATTTTGTGCAGAATTATCTTCACGCTTCATTTTTATTCATCTCTTATTTATATTCATCTCGTGCATGATTGGGTAACAGAAGAGTCACAAGGACAGGCTCAACAAACTAAAAGGTCTGTCCTCTTCAGGAACTTAGACTGAACCGCACCAGAGCCATTGAATCAAAATCTACGGGAGTTGAACTAGTGTTATCATATGGCCCCATTATTATAGTTGTTTGTTGCTAAAATACAAGGGAACTCCTTAGTTATAATACCAATCAATCAAATTCTAAAACCTTATTACTATATACAAATAGCTGTAGGAATTCTTGATACACTCGAAGGCTCATCAGAGTGCCCAGGATCATGTGCCCAAAAACAGTGAGGATAAAAAGGAACTTTTAGTTGACTTTAAAATGCAAGGGATATCATCATGCAACTACTTTATATAAAATGAAGGCAGCTTAATCGCATGAAAGTTTGCATATAATCATCTTCTCACTTATTTGATACATAGATAGGTGATTTCATTTAATTATAGATCACTGCCTGGATTGGAACATTCAGGTGTGCGTGCAAAGTTTGTTGTAACTTTTATACCATTGTACTGTGTTGAGTTTTTGTACTGCATTTGATATTCCTTATATAATCTTAATGAACATCGGAAAAGATTTAATCTGTTATCGGTCATGTGTCTGACTAACCCCTCTATTCATGGAATAATAAAGTAATCTTTTACCAAAGATTTCCGTTATGTTTTATGTAGTTTGGACTAACCCTTTTATTCATGGGATATAGAGTATACTTTTAATTATCTATTTCCGGTATATTTTACGCTGTTTGTCTAACCACTTATTTCAAAATTGTCATAACATTTCATTATTGTCCAGCATTCTCAGTTGGGGTGTACTATTCCACACTAGGTGTAGCGCCTGAACACTGAGGTGGTGCTGGTAATGACAAATCCACTAATATATATATACATATATATATATATATATATATATATATATATATATATATATATATATATATATATATATATGTATATATATATATATATATATATATATATATATATATATATACACACATGTGTGTGTTTGGTATTTGTTTACAAGACCACGCTCTTCACATACTGCCAAATTATGCAAAGCTATTGTTTTCCTTAATTACTTTTTCATAATTTAAAACAATTCGCCACATAGGAAATAAGCTCAGATTATAAAGAGCTGTAGAATTATATAAGAGAAAAAACTAGCCTGGTTTCCTCTCTAAACGACCTGGAACTGACATCGTCAACATAGTCAACCAAACAGAAGTTCGTGATGCCAGCGTACAGTTGATGTATATTCAAAATATATACTCAAATCTTCAAGTAAAAAAGGATCGTACTCACCGATAGGAACCTTGCTGTTGATCAAATTTACCACGGCCTCTTGGCTGTTATGGAACTGAATGTAAGTGACATCACCCATGACCTCGGTGGACCCGTAGAAGTTGCAGATCGTCTGAAAGCATCACACAACTCTTTTATTGCAGGTATGAACAGAGAATTTGCATATTCAGTTAAAGATTTTCTTCGGTCCAAGACATTGTATTAACTTTACATATTATTCGCCTTGATATTTGTTTACAAGACCAAGCTCTCCCTCCATATACTGCAAAATCCTGCAAAGCTATTTTTTTCCTCTATTATTTTTTCCTAATTTAAAACAATTAGCCATATGGGAAACAAGTTGAAACTGAAAAAAACTATACAATTATAAGAAAAACTAGCTTGGTTTCCTCAATAAACGACCTGGAACTGACATCGTCAACGTAGTCAATCCAACAGAAGTCATGATGCCAGCGTACATTTGTAAAATATTCAAAATGTATACTAAATTAAAAATGGAGTAATTACTCAAAAGTGTCACTATTTGTGAATTGTATATTGTATGGATAATTTTGAGTAATTACTCCATTTCTAACTTAGTATATATTTTGAATATATATAGCAAATGTACGCTGTAATCACGAGACACGAACTTCTCTTCGGTTGACAAGACAATTTTGGCGATGTCAGTTCCAGCAACTTCCAGGTCATTTAGTGATGAAACCAGGCTACTTTTTTTCATAATTCTATAGTTTTTTTTCTATAATTTTAACTTATTTCCCATGTGGCGAATTGTTTTAAATTATAAGAAAAAGTAATAGAGGAGAACCATAGCTTTCCATAATTGGGCAGTATATGGAGGGCCTGGTCTTGTAAACAAATAACATTCTTCTTACCTGTCCATCCGTGAATGTTTGAAAAAATGCCTGGAGCAAGTCAGGCGGGAAGATTTCCCCTGAGCACACCCATAACCTGGTCAAGAGGAGAGAGAGTCTTAGGATACGTTCTCTGCATAATACTTAACAAAGAGTATTGATTCTCCCGGGAGATTTAGCAGCAGATCTATTTCTGAGTGATGTCTCTTATGATTTTCTCTCTAATAATAATTCATTATCATTCGGCCTAGTTTATTATTTGTATCCTCGCTGATAATCCTTTACATTATCTTTTAAGGTTTATTTTAATGAACTTCGAAAAGCTTGTTTTCAGAGTATAGTGGCAGATAAGTCTACTTTAGATTCTATTGTATGACTGAGGTAATTTATGCGGGCTCATTCCGATATCTTAATGTAATAGACACTAGTTTCTAGTTTGATGATTATCAATAAAGATCTTTAAACACTATCTTTCGGATATTTTTCTATTTTATTTTTTTTCCACTATTTAAACTGAATTGAAGCCAAACATAATGAAAGAGTATTGCGTAAATGAAATTCTTTAGCTGTATAAAAAGGTCAAATTTAAGGAAATAAATGTATTTATTTGGGTAATTCTTTAAAAGTTTAACTTTTCTTTATGTGTTTATGAACAACACCAGACCCAATCATCCAAGAAGACCTCCACGTTTGATAAATAAATGATTCGATCAGTAAATTCAGTTCAAGACCATTAGGGTAATGCACCTTACAGTATAGTAGGTAATTACTCGGCTTCCTCGTGACAAACGTTTAGACGTAATTGCTACATACGCTAAATCCACAAGTTTCGAGATTTGGAATACCATTCATAAGTAGGGGACATCACGTCTCCTCTCCATTATTATTATTATTATTATTATTATTATTATTATTATTATTATTATTATTATTATTATTATTATTATTATTATCAGCTAAGCTACAACCATAGTTGGAAAAGCAGGATGCTATAAGCCCTAGGGCTCAAACAGGGAAAAATAGCCTGGTGAGGGAAGTAAATATGGCAATAAATAAACTACAAGAGAAGTAATGAACAATATAAAATGTTTTAAGAACAGTAATAACATTGAAATAGACCTTTCATATATAAACTATAAAAACTTAAAATAATAAGAGGAAGAGAAAAAAAGACAGAAAAGTTTGCCCGAGTCCTTAAGCAAGAGGGTTAATACTATGACATTCTTTGAACTTGAGACTAGATATAATTTATAAGAATTTCTGTTTTGTTTATGACATCTACAAACCATATCTTGAATTTCCGCTTCTTCCTTACCTGAGGTGAGACAGCAACGTCTGTCCATCGTCGGAGGAACAGTGCAACAAAATAGACCTGAGGAGACTCGGTACTAACACCAGGCGTCCGACTTTTTCCCTTTGTAGGACTGACACGAGTTCGTCTACTGCCACCGTCATGGACTGCCGAAAGTTTGAGTTGCATGTCAATTAATCTACATAGTAATGATTCTGATAATCATGAGCGCAAATTCGTCATTCTTTGCGTCAGACTAACGTGATGGAATATCAACAAAATATTTCATCTTTGGTAAATTTCTTTCAATGTAGTTCATAGAGCACGTTTAGGGGTATCCAAGTGATAATTCATAAGGAATCATGTTCAATCATTTTTTTTTTTTTTTTTTTTTTTTGGCTGTACTATTAAATTAATATTTTGATTATTATATTTCGCGACGACAACTGGAATATGAGAGTGATATTACCTTCGGGACAACAACAACTCTGTGTCCAGTTAGAAGTGGGCCAAACATCTCACTTATTGAATCGACAAACGTCAGGGCTGTTTTGAAGCAGCAAACCTAAAACGAAAATAAAGAGGCTGAGTTCACTGAAGTGCATGCAGTATATACATATTTGTGCATATCTATATACTTATATACGTTGAAAATGTTTTACAATGATAAAAGACAAGTATAAGTATCTGTGTGTTTTTTGTAGATTACACGGCAGACTTTAAAGCTTTAGTCCATCATTTGTAGGCTTGGTCACTAAAATTATCATAAACATACAAGTTATGTAAGAAAAGTATGTAAACACTACAAATACATAGCCGTACAGTTAAAACAGAATACAAATTATAGTATAGTTTCAGGTTGGTGGGTCATTCTCCTTTCCAGAAATTTTAGAGATCTTCTGGGGGATATGTAACGATGGTTGGCACCTAACTCGATGTTTTGGTTTCGATCTTTGGTCTCTTGTTGGACAGTCTGTGGAGGATGCGCCTGTAAAGGAGGAACAGGGAAGGAGGCACCGCTTACCATGGCACAGATGTTCCTAAAATTGTGGATCTTACTCCGCTTACATACAGTATTATCTCACTAATAATGATATTTTCTGTTATTCCTGTATTACTTATTTAACAAGATCACAAATCCTTCAGTAGTTCTCCTTATAGACTTGTTACTACATTTATAGATGACTTTTGCTTTTTTAAAAGCAATTTCATGGCTTTTCTCCTAGGTTTGTCGAGCTATGGCACAATAGTAATTCCCTGTCCTGCAAGCTGCAATATGCTCCCCTTTTCTCTCTTCCAACGAGCACACGCTCTCACCGATATAGCGTTCATCACAATCCTTATATGGAATTACTATACCACTACCGAATTTATAGGTACAGTTGGATTCATTAATTCCGGTACACTTCATGGGATGCTAAGAAGACGCCTGACAGCTGTACATTATAGCAGGTAATGCTGTGTTTATCAAATGAGAAACTGTTGGCAAAGATGCCTGTAAAACAAAGTTGCTAAGCTTTTAAGTACATGATCAAAGGCATTTTCATTAATTCTAGTTTTAGTGCTGTATAAAAGAATATTGTTATTTTCCTATGAGCACTTGGTGAAAACAATCAAAAAGCTTTTCATCACGTTTTTACAAGCTCAGTAACTTTGTTTACAGGCAACATTGCCAATAGCTTTTATTTTTTATTTTTTTGCTAAACCAGCATTACCTGCTACAATGTACTATACAACCGTCAGACTCAAACTCACCAATTCCTTTATTAGGAGATAGCAGATATTTGAAAAAAAAAAAAAAAAAAAAAAAAAAAAAACATCAATCAACGGGAGAAATATAAAAACCATCCAAGGTCTCTCAAACTCTCCCATTTTGTATAATCCACAAGGATCGACTACAACGTAAAAAAAATACCACGGCTCATCAGCTTCCCGTGACATATACCGGAATTAAAAAAAAAAAAAAGTAACTGTACTATCTCTGACTTCAATCTAAAGTAGTGATGATCCCTAAGAATTTTGGAAAGAGAAGGTCCCATCAACCTGAAACTGTAATATAATTAGTTTTTAATCTGTTTTAACTGAACGGTTATGCATTTGAAGTGTTCACATTTTTCCTTACATCAGTAGGCTACCTGACTTGCATGTTTATAATCCTTTCCGTAACTAAGTTCACAGATGAAAGCTATAAAGTCAGCTGTATAATTTTTAATCATTTTTATCATTGTGGAACCTTTTCAACATAATTAGAAAGTACGACATAGTACTTATTTTCACCACATAATCTATTCATGATACTAACATCAATGGTCTCTTAACATCTCATCTAGTAATATATGGTTACGGCGATTTCAAGACTTTCAGTCAAAAGCTTTTTCAAAAAGTATGAAGAAATCGAAGCGTTAAGAGGTCTTTAGGACTTGACAATTCAAAATTCTTGTGAGTGTTATCCTAAGAATATATATATATATATACTGTATATATATATATATATATATATATACTATATATATATATATATATATATATATATATATATATATATATATATATATATATATATATATATATATATATATATATATATATATATAATGTGTATGTGTATTCGTTGTTTTCTCAAAACTGACTGTCTTCAACCAAAATGTAGCACAATACTTTATATTTATTACCCTCTATTACATTATTTCATAAAACTCAAGTATGGATGAACTCAAACGCCTACCTCATCCTCATAGTAAGGAAAGTTCTCCCACTGCCAGGCAAGGCGGTTGAGGGCGGCCTTATGCGGCACTCTCACGCCTTTGGGCACCCCGGTGGAGCCCGACGTGTAGAGAACTGTCATGATCGTATCTCCTGTAACTGCATATCCTACCTCCTCTTCAGACAGGTCCTCGTGGCTTTCCTGTCGCAGCTGTTTCGGGGTTAGTAAAGAAAGAAAATTTGAAATATGTGTCTGTCTGGATCTCTGAGCCTTTGGTGTTTTCTACAGACGATGGGACCCTGTAGCCTATACAGCTGTAGTCTACAGTCATTTGTCATAGTGACTATGCATAAAGATTTTTACTCTTCCCTATCCTTTGTATGTGATACGGATTTATTTATGTATCTGTTTCATCTAATGCTTTATACGTGTATTGTTTCGTATATTCTATGCGATATTGATATATATATATATATATATATATATATATATATATATATATACATATATATATATGTATATATATATATATATACATATATATATATTTGTATATACATATATATATATGTATATATATATATATATATATATATATATATATATATATATATATATGTATAATTAGGTATCTATATATATATGTGTGTGTGTGTGCGCGTGTGTGTGAGAGAGAGTGTGTGTGTGTGTGTGTTTGTAACTATTTTCTTTGCAAGTGATAATGATTTATTAATGTATTTGTTTTTACGTTATGCCCTGCATGCTGTGTTCATTTATTGAGTGTGTCTTTTAAATTCTTTGTTATAATAGCAATTTCCTTATAAATTTATTTTACTAGCTGAATATTCAAACATATTCTTTTGTTGCATTTCTAGGCTCAGAATAATTTTTTCTGTGATATGGTTTTAAAGTAATTCGTTAATTATGAAATTTATGTCCTGAAATTT
>NC_090732.1:38900895-38915895 GCF_036898095.1 Palaemon carinicauda | reverse complement strand
AAGTTAGTCGTGTTAATTACATTTTTGTTTGATACATAGGAATGATTTGATAATATGAATGATAAGAGAAAGTAATAACAATAATAGCTATACTAATAGTTATTTTGATAATGACAGAACCTCACACAGTTTACTGCACATGTTTATTTAGCATAGTTACTTGCACTCCCAGAATAATAAAACTTTCTAACACTTGATATTGCTGAATTTTCTATTTTATTTTTATCTTATCTTGTTTCCCAAATATCTATTTTTTTCTTTTTAAGGAACGTTTTCTCTTGACAGAACCAAACCACTTCCACGCAAACTCTTGTCCATTGTTGCCATGTTGACACTACCTCGTCTTTGCTTCGTTCATAAACATAAACAGACAATTCAATTTCCCCTTTTGTGTGTGATTTATGTAATTTATTAAATGAAGACTCAGCCCAGCAGTTGTTGAATGGCTAAACACAAATATCTGTCTTGATCTTTTGCGTATAGTAATAGATGAAATTGATAAATATTGAAAAGTTCTGACAAAAGAGAGTAAGCGTCTGTCATCTAATCCATGTAAAGTATTGCAAAGATAACCTATAAGTTTTGTCTCTATTGACCTTAGTTTTAAATCTGACCACTTGCGTTTTCGGATCCTTTTCAGTTTCTTGTTCTCCAAGTTTCACTTTTTCGGACTTATTATTAACCTCAAAATCACTCTGGGGATTTCAACCATGTTTTTCACCTGAAAACTGGTGGGTCCCCTTTTCATATTAAAAAACATCTTCTCCTCACAAAAATCATCTTGATTAGGAGACCCTGAAAATCTCAATGACCTTACCGCACTTCCACATATATTGTTTTAATTATCATTATTAATATCTAAGATATTTTCAGATATTTCTACCAGAACTATAAATCTCAACCTAGATTAAATTTAAACATAAATCATTTTGAACCAAAGAATAAAAAGACTCACCTAGCCAGAGCATTTGCATTTCTGTTGACATCGCTGTAGGTAAGCCACGTTTCTTGACTGGCATCTTTGAGTGCTGGTGAGGTGGGGCGTGCTAATACCGCAGACTCAAACAGTCTCGGAAGGGCTACCACTTGGGGTAGATGACGAATCGGTCCCTCCAAAACCATTCTTTATCCTTGTGTTTGTCTTTTGGAAGATGCTGAAAGGATAATATATATTTTCAGTATTATTATTATTGTTATTATTATTATTATTATTATTATTATTATTATTATTATTATTATTATTATTATCATTATTATTATTATTATTATTATTATTATTATTATTTCCCTATGACTATAATAAAGACAATAGTAATAATCCATATAGAATAGATTGAAATATCAATAGTTGTATCTTTTAGGCAATATAATCATTCATGATACTTTACTTTGTTCATATACAACAGTTTAATCATGGGATTGCAAATTATTTTTTGATAATAATGATAATAATAATGATAATAGACCTGGCAATAAAATTCAGTATAATGACGGCAAAGTTTAAAAGTACACTGTGATGAATTGAGAATTTTATTGAAATGATGGCAACTCAAAACCATTAGACCATTTGACAGAGGCTTGTCTCCAGACCCTGGTGTACCCAACTAGGGCTGAACTTTAGATTACAAATAGAAAAACAATCACTCAAGGTGGATATTTGTAAACTACCGAACACCCCTTATAATACTATTGTATTGTCCATTTGGAGATTAATTATAAAAAAAAATCATTGGAGTAATTTTAGTATTGAATTCCACATCTACTGTAGATTTAACTAAACTCGTATTGAAAAAAAGGTAGAGTACCCCGGATTCACAGTATAATTTCAGAATACATGTGAGTGCAGAGATATTATAAACTGAAAAGGCTAATCAGATGCTTAATAGAACAATGGTGTTTACTCACAGAGGCCTCATCCAATCCTTGCGGGGCTATTTTGAGAACTGAGAGCTTCAAGAAGCCATCCGCTTTTCCATATGATAAAACCAATAGAAGAGTAAATGGCGGTGGTCAACGCTTCAGATTAAAGCTCAAAGGGGATATATCGAAAGTAAATCATTTGACACATCTGTGGAAATGCGTGCTCGTTATGTGATATTTTGGACCAGGTGATTCCACACGTAAAAGTGGTAACGGTCCACAGATGTGTACTTACTGTATACCTTACCTTTAAGGGCTGTTTTTCCGGTCCTATACAGCAGGGAAACCTTACTCTCTACAGGACCTCCACAGTCATTTTATCATGTTCGTTCTAAAGTATTCAACATTCCACACCGCATATTGCTCGTTTATTGTTAAATCGTCACTATCGAAGCACTCACAGAACAAGAAAATCTTCAGTTATTATTATTATTATTATTATTATTATTATTATTATTATTATTATTTGCTTAGCTACAACCCTTCTTGGAAAAGCAAAATGCTATAAGCCCGGGGGCTCCAACAGGGAAAATAGCCCAACAAGGAAAGGAAACAAGAAAAATAAAACATTTTAGGAACAGTAACAATATTAAGATAAATATTTCTTATATGAAATATAAAAACTTTAACAAAACAAGTGGAAGAGAAAAATATAGAATAGTGTGCCCGAGTGTACCCCAAGCCAGTGGAGATGGTACAGAGACTATGGAACTACCCAAGATTAGAGAACAATGGTTTAATTTTAGAGTGTCCTTCTCCTAGAAGATCTGCTTACCATAGCTAAAGAGTCTCTTCTACCCTTACCAAGAGGAAAGCGGCCACTGAATAATTACAGTGCAGTAGTTAACCCCTTGAGAAAAGAAGAATTGTTTGGTAATCTCGGTGTTATCGGGTGTATGAGGACAGAGGCGAATATGTAAAGAATAGGCCAGATTATTCGGTATATGTGTAGGCAAAGGGGAAGTGACCCGTAACCAGAGAGAAGGATCCAATGTAGTACTGTTTGTCCCGTCAAAGGACCAGATAACTCTCTAAAGGTAGTATCTCAACGGGTGGCTGGTGCCCTGGCCAACCTACTACCTTGAAAACCTTAATATCTTCAATAATTCAGATGTCTCGTAGCAGTCATGGTCTATCTATACACTGCGTCTAATTATGGTCTATCTATGCACTATCTAATTATAAAACCAATCGAAGAGGAGGGCTCTGATAAGTCATCGATGGCCATTAACTCATAAGTTATTACGTTTTTATGTTCAGAACTTTCTCTTTGCATTTTATTCCTAAATATAAAAGTTGAATTAGTTTTTGTTTGGTTTAAGGGACATCAGTAGAAACAAACGAAAATCTACATTAAAAAAATTTTCCAGTTAAAATCATTTACGTATAAGATTTCATGAAGAGATTTTACGCAATCAGGTCTCGATGTCATAACACTAAAATAAAAGGTCTGTAGACTTTGCTATCGTTCCATCGGCTCTGAAAAGTTCTCTAGGTTATCAGGAATTTAGTTCATACGTAACTTTTTTTCGAATATATTGTTTATTTCAAATATACTAGAGTATGTAACTCTTGAACAACTACCATAATTAGTCACTTAGAAAAAATCGAAGCATTGCCAAACAACCAGTCAGCATACAGACAATTATATTCTACTTAGCCAGCTATAAATAGGTACTCTGTTGTAAATGGTGGATGAGGACAAATGTCCTCAATCTTAGTGCTGCTTTTGATAGTTGTTCATGAACTGCTACTTAATGATTTACGGTCCATCAATATTAAAGAGGAATCTTCAGAGTATTAAAAAGATGAATGGAGAAGTATTGATTTAAAGACTCAAGATAGAGACGACTGGCGAAATCTAGATGAGGCACATTGCGTCGGTGGGCGTGGGAGGGGATGATATATATATATATATATATATATATAGATAGATAGATAGATAGATAGATAGATAGATAGATAGATAGATAGATAGATAGATAGATAGATAGATAGATAGATAGATTGATAGATAGATATAAAATGCTTTAATTTATTAAAAAAAGAATCTGTTTGGTTACATAACAAAGTAGTGTCAAGAATGAGATTTGAATAAAATTACTAACCTAGCAGATCTTGGTTGACAGAAACTACTGTGTACGAATTGGAAATTCTTATGCATCATATGACCCATTAAACAGGGGGGTGCCCAGGGAAGTGTATTAGGTCCAATCTTGTTCTGTATATGGGTCTATCAAAATACTAGATAGGCATGAAGTGAAATTTAAAGTATTTGCGTATGATACACAATTTTACTTCTCCATAAATGACATTGATGATACCGCTGAAACTTTAATTTAGGTTTTTACCAGTGCAAGGTAATGGATGACAATTAAACAACTAAAATTAAATTAAATAAAACGGAGTTCATGGTGGTAGGAAAGAAAAAACTTTAAAAACTTGGGTGACATCCATGTAAATATTGAAAACAACCCGGACTCGATATTAACTAGAATTCGTGACCTTGGGGTATCACTTGACTGTAATTCGTCTCTCAGTGCTCAAATAAATTATGTAGTAAGAAACACGGGATATCACCTTAGAAACAGTGCTCTTGTAAACAAGTATCAGGATGAATATTCTGTAAAAAAAAAAAAAAAAAAAAAAAAAGTTGATAAAATGGAATATTACCAGCACTGGCTACGGTAACTCCATCTACTACAACCTACACAAAGTGCAATTTAAGAAATTACAAAGCAATAAACAGAGGAATAAGACTAATAAAAGGTGTTCCGCACGAGAAACGATTACTCCTATGGTAATTGAATTACTTTGGCTGCCCATTAATCAAAGCTAGAATAGCATTTAAGATTGTGCAATTACTCATCAAGTTATCAGAACCGGATGTCCAAAATATCTAAGAGAATTGCTACATACTGTGCAGCAAACAAATCGTGTTGACACGAGAATAGTTACAGATTGCAGGTTCTAGTCATCTAGAGATTTGATATATACCAGACATCCGAAAGACTGGAGGTATTAAGGCTTTTAAGAAGAACTTGAAGACTTTCTTATTTTATAAATGCATCGATAATGTGGATTTGACGATTAACGTAGAATACGCTGTGTGATACTCTAAATACCTAAGAATGTATACGATAAACGGATGTTTTAGCCTCTGTAGTGGGTAGGGTATCCCTGTGTGATAGAACCAGGTAAACAGAGGTAAACAGCCTTTAAAGTAAATCAAGTAGGGTAAACGCAAAAAAAAAAAAAAAAAAAAAAAAAAGCGTTGGATGAGTCCTGGTTAAAATCATGATAAATCATTAGTTAAATTTTTGAAAAGATGAGAAAAATAATGAGGGCATGGCGAGAGAACTCAAGTGGCTGAATTCTCCTGAAAATGATGTACATTAGCGCGTAAGTAATGCTCCAATTTGTAAAGATTGTTAGTGCTTTGAAGCACAGATACCAAAAATAACGAACGGAAACATGGAAACTTGAATTGTTTCCCAATCTTTTTCAACAGTGCCTTCTTGACAGCCGATAACACCATCAAATCTTTATTAAATATTAGCATTTTATACGTAATAAAACGGAATAAATACCTAGAGATTATTCCGTTTAACTGTTTCATTAAACAAACCGAATCAATTGATGGAGATTTTGAGTAGGATGATGAACGCAAGTATAACATTGCTGAGAACAGACGTCGAAATTTACGGCCCCTATAATTTCGTAATATCGTATGATTAGGATGTGCAGTAGATGGGGTATCCTTATCTTATTGTTAATTCATTGTAATAACTTTAAAGTGATACAAATAATTTTCAACGTTATGGCATTCTGTAATTTTGATTACGCCTTCATACAGTAATTACTTGTTAATAATGGGATCTTTGGAAGTAACATCGATTTACAACAGCTTTCAGTTTTATTGAATGCTGTTTTTCCCCATTTTCACTTGATTAGACAATAAATTGAAATAAACATTCAGATAATATTAGTAAATACTTGATTACTTGGAAAAAACTGTTTGACAACGTGCATGTTTCCCTCTCCTTTTAGAAGCTAACTGCGATTTAAAGTCAACCGGGCTCTACTCTTCTCTACTCTCTCAAGTTGGACGAACCTTGAGCCTGTCCTTCTTAATCAAGATCCAGCTACCAAACAGAAAAACAACCAAATTCACAAATACAAAAAATACCGCTATTTACTGTAGAGTATTATCTCGGTGTATGTACTTTATTTTTTCGAGGATGAGGAAACAAAGACCTAAGTAAATTCGAATTAGGAATTTCTGTAAGACTTGAATGAATTGTTATTTTGCAGTCTTTTTATATCTTATTCATGTTTATATCATTTAGTCACATATACAGATTTTTGTTGTCCTTTCACATCAATACTTTGCTAAACACTAAATTTGACATTCTGAATTTAGATTCAGGTAATTGTATTGAATATGCTATTACACTAAAATCAAAAGTGTCATCAGACTTACGTGTAATTTTATCATTTTTATGGTAATACATGACTTTTCTATTGTAAACAAATGGAGCATCCTTCTAAATGAAATAGATGATGGTAAATGTTAATGTCCTGGTATGTACTGTATTTACAGCAGTAAAATCATGTCATCAAATATTTGAAATTTAAAGAAAAAAACAATTTGGAATGATCATCAAGCCCATCGTGGAATAGAGAATGAACCTGAGTTTATAGAAAAATGAAAGGACTCCCCCCACCCCCCACCCCCACCCCCACCCCAACCCAGCCCAGTACTCTCCCTTGTAATTCCACATTATCTGTACTACGATGTTGGGAGTTGTGCTTAACCATGTCTGTTTTAATCCTGCTGCAAACAATAAGCGAGTAAAGTATAGGAGTTAAGACAAGACTCTCTCTCTCTCTCTCTCTCTCTCTCTCTCTCTCTCTCTCTCTCTCTCTCTCTATTATTTAATCGTAGCTCGAATATCAATAGGCTAATTTTCGTTAAAAAAAGGTAAATAATTTTGACTGCATGATAAAGTTGATGTAGAAATTGGAAAGCTAATCTATTTTCTGAAATATTGAATTCCTAAAAGGTGATTCCTCATTGTAAAGATAACTACGAGCATTCCTTGGTTTTCCATAAACTCTTTATGCATATAATGCTCCGAAGGATATTGTTGGTCAATTTTAAATTGTAGCCTTTCCGAAGTTTCGAGGGATTTCCCACTTTCAAACCAGTACTGTCATGCATCGGTGTCTTTTCCACGAATAATATTGTTTATCTTTCACCCATTAAAAAAAAATAAATAAATAAAAAAAATCGTAAGAGCTTTCTTTCGTAAACAAACTAACGGATGGTGTGTTATGCAATTTCAGAGAGAAACTTCAAATGTTTGATAAAGGTGACAAAACAACAAAACATTCAGTTTATCAAAGGAAATCTCCCTCACGTTACAAAATGAATGATTGAATGAATAAATGAAATAAAAATGAATGAAAGCCCGAAGGGAGTGAGTGTGTCGGGACAGGAACCCCAAGGGAAGGTCACCAAAAGAGCTCTAGATTGGTCACTTCCCGGAGGCAGGAGAATACATGACGTAATGAAGCCGCTCTGGGCCAATGTCGGGAAAAGCTGAGGCGCTCGTCTAGCAGACGCCCCTGTCAAAGGGTCACACGGGATGTGATTTGATTGTTATTGAATAGCGACGGCCCTGCGGGACGTCAGGAAGATATTGCATCTTAATTACGAGGTGACTGTGGCTCGTAACCATCACTTCCTTTTCACTTTGTTAATTCTCTCTTGTGTCGGAAGGTATGAGGGCGGGGGGTGGGAGATCTAATCCGCGTTTTTCTCTTTGCTAATTTTAGGACGATTGGAAGGGAGGGGGCCTGCCTAATCACCCTTTTCTCGTGGTTTATTCTCTCTGTGTTGATTCGTACGTAGGCGTCAAATAACATTTCCTCCTGCACTCATTGGCACTCCTTTTAAAGTATTTTATCTGATCAAAACATAAATACCCAACATTTTTTTCACAAAATTCCTGGTCCGTGAGATTTCTTGATACTTCAGTTTGATTTGAGTCTCTGGTTTATCTAAGTATAATTTCGTCCCATATACATTTTCATAATATCACTAATATGTATTTCAAGAATTTTCCTCTCTGGTTGGAAGGTGTACATACTCAAATCAATGCCAGCATTGTTTTAAATGCTTTCAATCTTATATATGCAAAAATAATAACCTAAACTTGTTTGTTTTGGTGTAAAATGTAAATGAAACAGGAAATTTGAATCTCTCTCTCTCTCTCTCTCTCTCTCTCTCTCTCTCTCTCTCTCTCTAGCGCGAGAATCATGTATTACATCCTGTCACATGCAGTGTACCACAAATTGCGATTTCTTTCACTTATTGGAATCTCTCTCTCTCTCTCTCTCTCTCTCTCTCTCTCTTTCTCTCTCTCTCTCTCTCTTTAGTGAGCGAATCCTGTAATGCATCCTGTCTCATGTTAGTTACTTTACCTTACTTTACTTTCATGAAAACTCTGTGCCCTACAGCACCTACAAAATTTATTTGTCGAAAACATACGTCGGTATTTAGAGTATTATTACACAGAGTATTCGGTGCTAATTGTCAAATTCACTTTAACGAAGCACTTAGAAAGTAAGAAAGTCTAACTTCTTTTTGAAAGCCTTAGTATCTTTAGTCTTCCTGATGTCTAGTGGGAGCTTGATGCATAGTGGCCGCATTAGACATATATCTTGGCTGCAGTAACTTGAAACAATCTATAACTATTCTCATGTCGACACGATTTGCTGCCTCCTCTGTGTTTAGCAATTCTCTAATAAATTTTGGACAACCAATTTTCATGACTTTATGTGGAATTGCATAGATCTTAAACTATTCTACCTTTAATTAATAGGTACCCAGAGTCATTCAATTAGCATAAGAGTAATTCTGTATTGGGTGGAACACCTTTTATCGGTCATGCTCCTCTTTTTATTATGTTTTGTAATTTCTTAAGTTGCATTTTGTGTAGACTGTAGTAGATGGAGTTACCGTAGTCAATCATGGTAATAGAACAGTTTATCACAAGTTTCTTTACAGAATATTCATCCAGGTACTTCTTTACAAAAGCAATATTTCTAGGATGATATCCGGCGGTTTTTACTAACACTAGTAAGAATGGTTTAAATTCTTAGCGGTATCATCAATCTCATTTATGACGAAGTAAAATAGCTTGAACTTCACTTCATGTCTCTGTAGTATAAATACAAAATCAGATTGTGCCTAGTACACTACCCAGAGGTACTCTTCTGCTTGTTGGTTCATATGATGAGTAAGAGTTTCTGATTCGCACGCAGTAGTTTCTGTCAACCAAATAGTCTTTTAGGTACTCAAAAGCTTGATCTTCAGTACCCATGGACCGTAGATCATTAAGTAGCAGTTCATGCACAACTGCATCAAAAGCAGCACTAAGATCCAGTATAAAAAGATATCACATTTGTCCTCATCCACCATTTCAAGGAGATCATTCTAGGGTTGTGGTGGCCGATGTGGTAACGTCCCTGACTAGTGATCCCCAGACGTGGGTTTGAGTCCACTCAAACTTGATAGTTTCTTTGGTCGCTGCAACCTCACCATCGTTGTGAGTTAAAGAGGGGGAGTTTAGGGAGCCTATAGGTCTACCTGCTGAGTTATCAGCAGTCATTACCTGGCCCTCCTTGGTCCTTGCTTGGATGGGGAGGGGGCTTGGGCGCTGATCATATCATGTATATATGGTCAGTCTCTAGGGCCTTATCCTGCTTGATAGGGCAATGTCACTGTCTCTTGCCTCTGCCATTCATGAGTTACCTTTAAACCTTTAAACCTTTAAACAGAACATACACCTAGCTGTCTCTGTAGAATATTATTGCTTGTATAGTGACTGGTTATCCGGTAAAGCTTCGATTCTTCCTAAATATTTGTTGAAGAATTACCTATTTTAGCTCTTTTGACACATGAAGGATAGATTCGAAATACGTCTGTATGAAATCAAGACCTGATAAGTGAGAACAACTTTCAAAACTGATGTAACTATAGCCAAATTCTCAGATTTAGGATACTTATACTCATGAATTTACTATTCATGAAATTATGACTGCAAAACTAGAAAAGTTTTTCAGTCCTATTAATTCCGATATTAGCATCGGATCAATTGCATAATTTGTTTTCTTTACAGCCTCAATAATCCAAAAGAATTCATTTCTTATATTGTTAAATCTTGTTAATCTTATTTGTGCGTCTGGTTCAGTACTAATCTAATTTGGGATATCAGCAAAAGATCCAATTATTTCTTCTAATTTGTTTTTTAAAAATTCTAGAAATTCATCTACTAATTTTTGGTCACTAAAACCGTCTGGGTTCCTTCTTTCATTTCCATTTTCCATTATACCAATAAGAAGACGAAATAACTGATTCATGTCTGTTGCTGCTTCCCGGACTTTCTCTTATAGTCTTCAGTTTTATTCCTCCCTAATAAGTGAGTATATCGACACTTATGCACTTACAGATTTTAAGAGACTACTTTCCATCTTTTCTCTAGTCTCCCCATCGGAATAAGGAAATCTGTCTTTAATGGTTATAGTCTTCTACATCAATGAGCACATGATATCATATTCAATTATATTCACCCTATTATTTACAGTTATGAGGTAATCAACACACACAGTCTATACCGTGGGGAATACGGATAACATCATTTATTTTCTTAGTAACTTCGTCAATAAATGCACATATTACAGTAAAGATAATCTAAAAGCTATAGGCTTTTGCACTGGAGAAATAGTGACTTCTCTTCCACATCAATATCGGATAGAATATTCATTCCATCATCTTAGAATTAGGTCCAATGTAAACCTAGTCAAAATTGTTGCATAACCTACGTTATCAACATTTGATATGATTCCAATAGTTCACTAAAGACTCCAGCATCATAATATGATGTGTCATTTATCCAAAGATTAAAATCTTCACATATAACTAATTTCATTGCCATGTCAATCATCTCAATGAGTATACCGAACTCATCAAAAAAAGACATTAGCATTTATTCTCACAGGTTTGTGAACTATTTAAATAAATACTTTTTGTGAGTTTGTGTGTGTGTGTGTAAGGATTTTTCCATTGATTTAAAACTTGTCAAACTAGTTAATTTCTAATAATTTTAAGATTAGAATAGCATTTGAGAAAGAAAAGACCAACCTCCCATCGCCCCCTCCTCCCCCCCCCCCCCCCCCCCCCCCGCCCCACCCGCCGGCACGAACTTGCCCTTTCTCTGATTATGAAAGAAAGCATGTTTATTGCTGTCAATTCAGCTATCGTAGCTTTGTCAAAATCATTTATCAATGTTTTAGATGTCGTTAATATATCTAAAACGTTTCTCAGATATCAATTCTCTTATTTATATTATATTATTTCCAATTGATTTAATATTTACATAGTCGCAGTTTATGACGTTCCTAGTAACCATGGTCCGTATTCCCTGCTAGTCTCGTTACTCCATATCCATAGCTTTGCAATTTCTCTAATTCACTATATGATAATTTTTCTTTTCAATTTAGCGCTATTCATACATTTTACTTTTTGAAAGTCACAATCTTTGGTGTTATGATTTCCTGCACATTTCCCACACTCTTTATCAACATTCTTACACTTGGTCTTTTTTCAAAATGCCAATGCCTTTGACAATGGAATCAGGTGATCACCTGCTACCTACCACATATGCTATACTTGCCCTATGGCAACACTCCTTTGTCTCGATTATCATGAATAGCCTCTAGAATTTCCAGATCACATTTCTATATGATATGGGTAGTCCCACCGGACGCGCGTTTCCTGATAAACAGACTTATCTCGTCCTCTACATTCTGAATCGAATCCAAATAACAATTCCTATGATTCAAAGTATTTACTACATCGTCTTAATAACTGAATACATTGTACATTATTATTTTTGGTTTTAGGTTTCCTATGTTTCTCGTTTCAGTATCAGTAAGCATGTTCTCTGTCTTATTTACTACAAAAAAAATTTAAATGCTTTCTCAACCTCATTTTTATTATCAGTGATTTTCGTTGAGGCTTAAGTTGATTTAATTACTAGCATGTTTTTTTTCGTAATTTTGTCAGCATATGTTATTTTCTCAATTTTGAGAGGCCGTCAGAGTTCGAAGTGTTGAATTAATTGATTCAATATTCTTCTCTAGATTATAAAGTTTCTAAGTAAGATTATCTACCTTTGATTCAGTAACCTAGGTAGAATTCATTGAGTCAACAGCGACTCTCCCAATATTGTTCTCCAATTCATCAATTCTTGCTTCATGATCTCCTATTGTGTCTTCTCTCTCCTGTAGCTGTTATTGTTGTTTTAGATTGCCTGGCCCTCACGGCCTGGCACGGGCTCTTGCACACTTGCAGCCCGTAGGTTCTGTAGCTCTTCCTCCATTTGTGTGATTTTCGTCTCCAAATCTTTTTGTTTCTTCGTTGCAATTTTACCTTCATTTATACACATAGAACAAAGTCGTAGCATTTGTTCTTGCTAGTATCTATACAGAAACACTTCTTGTAGTATTAACCAGTACAACGACTGCATTCTATCCATTCTTTGATCTTCCCCTCTCCAGATCCACACGAGGGGCAATATCCGTCATGACGTAAGTTTTATTTTCACCAATGTTCCTCCATAAGAACACGACTATTTCAAAGTGTTTATCGACTAAAGTATACAAGAACAACTCAAAACACCGCTGATACATCGACACTCCATCACAGTGATTCTTATAGGGTCACCAAGGACTTCCAAGGGGAGCATAAGCAGAGTTACCAGCCAAACATTTTAAATACAAGTTTATTTTTGTTTCAAATTTTTCAGTTTACCAGAAAGTCAGTCAGAGAATTCTTCAAATAATTTTCGATTTTTTATAGTCTGGGAAGTAGAGCTTTCAGCATTAGTTAGAATTGATAGAAAAAGAAACAAAATTAATGTGCCAAGCGTCCGCTGATGTGCAATGAGCAAAACACCACCAAATGTTCCCTGACGAGTTGGCCAAAAGAGGCAGTATGACCCATCCCACTGATGTGTAGGCTTTACTAGCAAGTTTTAAATAGACCACTGGCTATAATCCACTTTATCGATTATATAATTACACACAGTTGAAATTGGTAACGTTGTCAAAAGCTTTCAATGAATATAGTCTTTTTCCCATCAGTGTCTTTTATTTTCAAATACTACAAAAAGATGGATAAATTAATCAATAAGGCGCATGTGTAATATTTTTAAGTGGTTTTAAGCCTTAATTAATTATATTAGTAGTAAATATATTATTTATTCTTGTATTGATTAGTATTGTTTCTAATATTTTCTATCAATGTAATTTGTATGATGCTGAAACTTTTTGAATAAGAATTGAGATGAGATATGTTTTCCTCCCATGTTTGTTTTACCGTTATTCTATGAACACTTATTTCATTGAAGTATAGTATAGAGCAGAATTATAAAAATCTAACAGCAATAAAACAAAAATCTATCATTAATCCTTACACTCATATTAGCAATGAAGTAAATAGTATACAAATAAACATTTTGTTTATAGTTGGCAAAAACTCAAGCAGCAAGGTGGTCGCGGGATCTACAGTATGCAGGATGCAAGGTAAAAAAGGAAAAAAAAAAATAAGAAGCACTACTCTTGCACTCCAATTCAGTTGACTTACTTTTTCTAGTTGTGTTCAGTAGAAGTGGAATGTGACTCTGAAAGCCTTGTAATAGATTTATAAATTGTGGTCAAATTTTGTATTATGTTCGTCCGTCTTTATCAAGCCAGATGACTATTGTTTCATTCAATGACTGCCAAATTTTTTGTTGAATTTCGAAAAATCTAAATTCTTTTCAGTTTACCAATCATGCTCCCGTCAACGTCCCTCAATTTTTCAGCCCAAGAAAATACATGAATGGGAAAAATATTTACTTACGAAATAACATTTGGACAAATAGAGACCTCGATGTGTCCTGTCAAGCATTGTATAATCTAAGGAAATTCTATGACATGGATAACCCTGAAAAAGACCATGTATGTAATAAAGTGCCTGACACTTGTGTAACTTAGAGGGAATTTCTATTTTTTCAGCTAAATTTTCGCTTTCCCAATTACCTCTAATGATGACTTTATATTTAAATTCTCAGTAATTCAGAAGGCTACATAAGCGCGGGAAGTTAATCTATGTTGTGTTGTAATACTGTGATGCCCTTGAAATGGAAGGGCTCTCCTACCCTCATTATTATTGTGGTAAATGTTAACATAAATGCGAAACATTATCAGAAAACAAATGTAGTTAGCGTTATAGAATTTATAGAAAATTGTTCCTTTTTCTTTTTGTAGACCCAAGAAAATTGTGAATCAGCTTTGGCTTTCAGATTCTTCGATTCGTTTTAGAATTGAGATGTGATACAAATATTAATTCTATGCATCTGTTCTAAGCAGGAGTTTTAAATATATCAATGATTCTGGTTTTTAAGTGCAACAAGCACACTTTAGTTTAAGTCTCCATTACCAGCAGAAAGTGTGTGTATGTATATGTTATAATATATTCTTTTATATTATGTGCAATCACACTCCCAAATTACATATTACATACTTACATGGTTATATCATAACTTATCTATCTATCTATCTATCTATCTATCTATATATGTATATAGATACATATATATATATATATATATATATATATATATATATATATACAGTTCATACACACACGCACACACATATATATATATATACATATATATATATATATATATATGTGTGTGTATATACATACATATATATATATATATATATATATATATATATATTACTAGCTAAGCTACAATCCTAGTTGGAAAAAAGGATGCCCAGTGAGGGAAGGATATAAGCTACATGAAAGGTAATTGATAAAAGATATAAAATATCTCAGAATCAGTAAAAGTGTTAAATTAGACCTGTCATATATACAAATGAAGAGAGATTTATGTCAGCATGTATGTTTAACATAAAAACATTCGCTACAAGTTTGAATTTCTGTAGTTCGACCGA
>NC_090732.1:38893395-38895895 GCF_036898095.1 Palaemon carinicauda | reverse complement strand
TTTTGTTCCGTTACAGCTAACTACACTTGATGATTACAGATTTGTGATAATAATTGGTTATGTCCCTGACACCAAACTTCCTTTTCCATTCAATGTACGTTTTTGCCATTATCGGAGTACACTGTTAAAATTTTCCATTAAAAAAGGTAAATGTCTGGCAACATTTATTTCATGTTTTTTTACCGTTTTAAAAACTGATATATTGACGTAAAGGAGTGATATTACGGTCACCACCCCGTAAAAGATAATAACAAAATATAGTGAAGTTACGGTCGCCTGTATTTTACTGAAATACGGCTGAGAACAGTATATTTTACGAAAACTTCCGATTAAAACTACTGTTTATTTAACAGTGTACAATAGAACTGTGTCAACATAAACGTCAGTATCTAACGGAGAGGCGAGGTGACTGCAAGCGAGGTTTACTCAGCAGGTAACAACTGTATATGCAACCAGTTGAGAGTAACATTGCCACAAAAATTCAAACAATATGAAACATACGATGGCAAGCTTAAACAGGTTTTTTTTATGATCGGTGCAAGGGAGAGCGAGAGATAAAAAAAAAAAAAAGGCAATAGCATATAGTGTACGAGCGTCTATGAATCAATTGCGGTGCAGTACATTTGCTGATTGGGTCAACAATGCAGCCAGGAAACAATTCGAGGTCATACGCAATTAATCTTGAGGGTTTTATAGCTATCATTAATTCCATGGATGCTTCCATATAATTCTTAATAGAAAAGTGAGAAAATAAGACCGTCCTGTGTTTAGACGTTTTGATTGTTAGACAAGCCGATAAATTTAGATTTTCCTTATTTAGAAAGCCAACCAATAAATTCATATACATTTCTATTCAGGAAATTCTAAAAATATAAAGTATTCTGTTTTAGCTCTATGTGTCTTAGGGCACTGAGAATATGCAGTCCGAGTACATAGATGATGAGTTTCTCAAAATTGAAGAAATTGTCACTAATCTCTGCTATCCAAAATATTTTTTAGAAAACTGTATGAATAGAGCTAAGAGAATATTTTTGGTTTCCAGTTAGAGAAAATGGAGGCAATGAATATTAAAAAAAAAAATCAACACTTCATTAATGTTTATTTTTGATGTTGGGAAAAAAATAGATATAACGTCAGTGTTTAGATGTAGTTCTACATTAAAAAAAAAAAAAAATTATTAAGAATAGGTCTGGGAATGATAATAATGTAATATATAGTATTCCTTATTCAGAATATAACTTTATGTGAGCCCAACATCTGAAGGTATTTCTGTCAAAAGAAAACAGCATAAGATAGCCGTCTCTAGATTTATTAATAATGCTTTGGCTGCTCCCTGGCTAGGATGGAGTCACAGAATGCACATTATATATACAATATCATTGTATATTTACTCTCATTGTGAGTTCGTTCATGTTACTAATAAGCACTCCTGGGCTATTGCGTCACTTGTTACACCATTGTGCCATTGCGTCGACGACTATTTCTTCGACGCTTAACGTAATGACGCTAAAATAAAAGAAAATAAAGTGTCGCAATGAGATTGGCGCAAATACATTGTCGCAAATAAAATTTTGCCTTATTTTCTCCTTAAAGCCAAGTTTGTGTGTGTGTGTGTGTGTGTGTGTGTGTGTTTCACGTGTGATAATTGTGTGGTGAAAACAAAGGTGGTGAATAAACTCATCACCACTACAGTAGCCCTCTCTCTCTCTCTCTCTCTCTCTCTCTCTCTCTCTCTCTCTCTCTCTCTCTCTCTCTCTCTCTCTCTCTCCAAATTAATTACTAAAATGAAATTCCATTGTAACTGTGAATAAGAGTTACCGTAATTGTTGCCTGTTCAAAATTCTTGGATTTCTTGCATCACAAAATTTGAACAAATTGAAATTTCATTTAATCATATTCTTTAGGATAATTTAATTTTGTTTTGTTTTCTTGATTTGCTTTTATGGGATTTTTCATTTGCTAGTAAAAGCTATATTTGGGAGAGAGAGAGAGAGAGAGAGAGAGAGAGAGAGAGAGAGAGAGAGAGAGAGAGAGAGAGAGAGAGAGAGAGAGAGAGAATGTTACCGCACGTACTTAACTAATAGCTACTTCTATTGAAATAATCAAATTTATTTATTATACGGTTTATACTCTATTAGGCTAGTAGTTTATAGATTGTAGTTCAAGTTTGTACTACTATGATACTATGATCATGATATAGTAACTAAATAAAATTAATGAACTAACAAAACTAAGTAAATCGTAAGTATGATAAAATAAAAATAGATGAGTCCGAGTTTTACTTTTAATTGAATAATCCAAAAAAATATCAAAGGGGAATTAGTAAATTATTAAAATCAATCAAATATAAATAGAAAAATTAAATTGTGAAATACCTATTTTATAGTATATTTTATTATATACATATACATATATATACATGTATATATATATATATATATATATATATATATATATATATATACACGGTATATATATATATATATATATATATATATAT
>NC_090732.1:38880895-38888395 GCF_036898095.1 Palaemon carinicauda | reverse complement strand
AAGAAAAGTTTAAGAATAATAACAATATTATGATAAATCTATTGCATATAAGCTATAAAAACTTCAAAAGAACAAGAGGAAAAGAAATAAGATAGAATAGCGTGTCAGAGTGTACCCTCAAGCAAGAGAACTCTAACCCTGGACAGTGGAAGACCATGGTATAGAGTCTATGACAATACCCAAGACTAGAGAACAATGGTTTAATTTTGGAGTGTCCCTCTCCTAGAAGAGCCGCTTGCCACAGCTAAAGAGTTTTTTCTACCCTTACCATGAGGAAAGTAGGTACTGAACAATTACATTGCAGTAGTTAACCACTTCAGCGGAGAAGAATTGTTTGGTAACCTCAATGTTGTCAGGTGTATGAGGACAGAGAAGAATGTGGAAAGACTATTCGGTGCATGTGTAGGCAAGGGAAAAAGGAGCCGTAACAAGATAGAGGGATCTAATGTAATATTCTCTGGCCAGTCGAAGGACACCATAACTCTCTAGCGGTAGTATCACAATGGAGGGCTGGTATCCTGGCCAACCTACTACATATTTAATGTTAAAAACAAAAACATTCGTGTGTTTTCTGACGTGACTATAATTTGCATGTATTTGTGTGTGATTGTATAGCCCAAGGTCTATATATCTGGACCGTGGTATAGCCTTACTTCCAAATTGACCGCAATAGGTCTTATACAGTGGAAGTAGAGAAAGCATGAGATATAGGCTACACTAGAGGTGGCAGCTTATTCCTGTCTCGTCAGAATGCGGGAGAAAGGGCTGTGGAGAAGACAAAGGAGTTTTGTTTCAGCCACGGTGTCGTCTTGACCCATCAAAAGAAATGGTGGTATGACGTCATCCCAGTGTTTACATGACCATCGGTCATTGATACTCGAGGAACTACTTGTCTCGTCTTCACGTCAAGGGCAATGCGAATATATGTCCAAATTGCGCTTGTTGGGTGCTCTCTCTCTCTCTCTCTTTCTCTCTCTCTCTCTCTCTCTCTCTCTCTCTCTCTCTCTCTCTCTCTCTCTTGCATATGCATACATAAAAAACTAGCGAAGGTTTTCTTTAAATGTTCATGTATGATACGGAAATATTACAATTGTTCATGCTATCTTCTTTTCAAATCCTTTGAAAGATTAGAAACAAAAATATATTCATTAATTTATTGCTTCAATGATTATAGATAAAGTGTGCATTCAACTCCACAAGGGTTCTTACACATGAAACAAAAACATTCAAGTCGAGGAATATTTGTTCGTGTACCAAGTCTTTACTCTTACCAGGAATTAGAAATGTCAAACGGTTACACGCCTAACAATAATTGTTGTGGTTACGAACTGTTCTGAATAAAGAGTTCATTTACCTCAGTGCATCAGTAAACTAAATAACCTAAATAAAGAAAAAGGAAATATCTTTGGAATAAATAATATTTTTTTAAAATCCGTCCACTTAATCTCCCAGGGCAATACATTGAATAAATTTTCTTTTATTCCACACGAATCTCAAATGTACAAAAAAAATTCAAAGCTATAAGAATTGAATAAGCTGGGCACACTTGACTTGCTTGCCAAGTAGGATGGAGTGTATGAGGACAATGGCTTGCAAGAGGTTGTGGTGGCCTATTGAAAACGTCTCTGCTTAGATATCTGCCAGAATAGGCTTCGAGTCCACCTCAAGCTCGATATCTTTTTTTTTTTTTTTTTTTTTTGTAACGGCTACAACCTCACCATCCTTGTGAGACATGGATAGTGGGTTTCGAGGAGACTATAGGCCTACCTGCTGAGTCATCAGCAGCCATTGCCTGGCCCTCCCTGGTCCTAGCTTGGTTGGAGAGGAGCTTTGGACGTTGATCATATGTAGTTTATATATGGTCAGTCTCTAGAACATTGTCACTATTCCTTGTCTCTGTCATTCATGGGTGACCTTTAAACCTTTAGATAGGGGGAATATCAATATTTCGATGTAGAGTACTGTATAGCTCAGGGAATTATTCGTATTCATATCGTTACCTTGAAACCGTGACTGAATGGCGTTTATTTAAAACTCCATCCGAATACTCTATGTAAAATTGCATTTGTCATTAGTGCGAAATCTGCAAAGCTGATCATATAAACATAAATATCAACGGTTACTTAAAAAATAGCGATAAATATGCAAATGAAATGTGTATCATTTCCTTCCTAATATTAAAACAACATCAGGCCGGAAGTATTCTATTCACTCCCCAAATATATTTAAATCACTAAAATGTAAATAAACCGAGACAGAGAAAAGTTCTACTTAGAAAACTATTCAGAAACATGATTACATAAATGAATAAGGAATATATTTAATTAAAAATTGTGAACCTGACTTAAAATAATCAGAACTAAAACACATTCACATAATACCAAGAAAGAAGGTTTTGCTTAGAGAAATTTTGTAAAATACCGGAAATATGACCTATATGCACTATAATAGAAATTATAGTCATAATTTCTGGCATGTAGATATGGATATGATTAATCTGAGAAATTACGATTTACAAATCCATTGTAACAAATTGCCTTATGAATTATTTGTACGAACTCCACTACGAGATTTCAACGTTTATGACTAAGAAATATATCGCCATCGGAACTAGCATTCTTTGAATTCCTAAAGTAAGAGGAAATAATTCATCAGTGTCCTGATACTGAATCTTAGCAACGGGTTTCCAAATCCTAAAGTCTCCCCACACTATTAAGGTTTTCCGTAAAAAAAAAAAAAAAAAAAAAATGGTAAAAATCCTGGAATAAATGTTGCCAGGAATTTATTACTTTAAAAACAGATATGTTGATGTAAAGGATTGATATAACGCTCACCAGCCCGTAAAAGATAATAACAAAGTAAGGTAGAATTACAGTCGCCTGTGTTTTACTGAAATACGGATGAGAACAGTATATTTTTACAGAGAATTTCTTATCAATATTATGTTTTTTTAACAGTGCAGTTTTATTCAAATACATCAGTTCCAGCTTTGTTACCATCATTTGTTAATATTTCTTTTAGAATCCAGGAAAGTAAGGTTTTTAATGTCAAGTCTTTTGTTCAAATGCATGAAAACTGGAGAAAAATTAAATAGAGAAAAAATAAATGAAATGATCAGTTAACAATTAAGATATGTAGTAAAACAGGAACCTCATCCTTAAGAATAGCTTATGGTAAGCTTTCAAAGCATCACCATACATCGCATTTCCAGGAAATATATCTGGCAGCAAAGGATTTATATGTACATACACACATACGCACACACACACACACACACACACACACATATATATATATATATATATATATATATATATATATATATATATATATATATATATATAAATCCTTTGCTACCAAACGAGTAGCATACTTTCGATCAAGAGGCTGAGGCACCAAGGAATTTTCGTATTGAAATAAAGCGTAATGGATCAAACTCATAAATAATAATTTGTGTATAAAAGAAGTCCACATCTTTTTTTTAGTTTTGTCATAAGGGATTAAATTGACACTTTCTAACAAAGAAAGGTAAACTTCATCAACATATTTGTGTGTGTAACACAAACAGTCTACGGATAATGATATCTCCTTTTAGATATGTCGTCGTCCAGCACGGGGTCGGCATCACTCAGTACTAACCTCTACACACTAAAAACATCTACGAACATAAAACATTCATGGGTCTTAAAATACAGTCCTTTTTAACCTTGAGGGCACATCATCTCAGAAGAGTATGGTAGTAGTGTAGTATTCATAGTCGTAGAAATTACTTAAAACCAGTTTATTGCCGGCATTTTATGAGACTTATTTGCTTTTCAGATTACTACGGAAAAACAAACTTTGAGTAAGAGGTAGCTCCGAGAAGTGTCAAATGGTCGAAATCATTAAGTGGCGTTGCGAATCCACATTGAATAGCTAAGAAAATTCTTGGGACAAGAACAGTTATCCAATCCTTTCTGAGGTGAGGAGAATTGAGGCTCCCAAACCGACGACGGCAAGTGCTTGCATAATCAGCTATAGATCTCTCTTGAGGCTGACAGGTACTTCACATCATATCACAGGAGAGTGAACAGCCACAACAATAGTTGCATCACAGACTTATGACCATTTGAATTGCTGCGATAAGAAAAAGGATCTCTTGTTGAAATAACTAGCCTTTTTTTCTTTTTTTTCTTTATTTTTTGATTAATGGATTCTATAATAAGATAACGAGGCTTACTTTTGGTTATTTACCAGCGGTCTGGAATTATGTTTCTGGCCAGTATGACCATACAATCTGAAACCAAAATACAGGTACACTTCCCAAATGTTCTGACAGTAATAAGAATGCCCAAATTCGTTTAACCTCCATTATCGTCATAGTACAATATCAACAAAGAAGAAATAAACATATGGATGATAAAAAATATGAATAAGAGTCAGTAAGAACATAACTATATAACTGAAAACTTTAAAAAGAAAAAAAATCACGTTGCTGTTCCTTGTTCTTATATGGTCCACGTCGCTATAAAAGTCTTTGGCAACCATTCAAAGTAGGAACAGTGTTCATCCCAGCGCACTACAACAAACCAGCCGTCCCCTCCCGCACACTAAACCCACTTAAAGATGTCACTTCTTAATTCAGTCTGTCATCTCTTGATATAAAAGGGTTGCTCTTAATACAGAAGACCCTTTATTTTTGTAGTTTTATGAATATTATTAAGGTTAATATTCTACACCAGAGGTATTACTTACGTATTGATTCATGCGTATGTGTTAAAAAGCACGGTTGGATTATCACGATCCAAAGTTTCCTTATCCACCTCTTGTTTTAAAGAATTCCCAGCGTGCCTAAAAGAACTTTTATAAGAATTTAGATTGGGGAAAATGTATGAATTAACATTAATGGGGAATACCTTAACAACTAAGATTTGCAGATGACATAGTTCTATTTAGAAAATTATGGGAAAAATTACAAAAGATGATAGAAGATTTAAAAAGAGAAAGCAGAAATGTAGGACTCAAAATGAGTATGAGTAAAACTAAAATATTGTTTAATGAAATTGCAGACAACAAATAAGGGTTATGGATGAACCTCTAGAGATTAATAATGAATATACATACCTAAGACAGAGAGTAAATGTTTCCCCAGGACATGAGACCGAAATTAAAAGAAGGATAAGCATGGGATGGAGAGCTTCCAGTAAACAAAATGTAATTATGAAATCTAGAATGTCACTTCCTCTACAAATAAGAGCATTTATTTAGATGGTCCTACCAGTATCAACCTATGCATCAGAAACTTGGAGCCTTACTAAAGCCTTTGAACATAAGCTAGTTACAACTCAAAGAGCTATGGAAAGAATAATAATGGGAATGACACTAAGAGGCAGAAAAAGAGCAAATAAAGTAGAGGATATTCTAACAACATGTAATAAAAAGAAAGGGACATACGCAGGACATATAAAACAGCGTGCACGAGTGTACCATCAAGCAAGAGAATTCTAATCCCAAGACAGGGGAAGACCATGGTACAGAGGCTATGGCACTACCCAAGACTAGAGAGCAATGGTTTGATTTTGGAGTGTCTTTCTCCTAGAAAAGTGGCTTACCATAGCTAATGAGTCTCTTCTACCCTTACCAAGAGGAAAGTAGCCACTGAACAATTACATTTGCAGTAATTAACCCTTTGAGCGAAGAAGAATTATTTGGTAATCTCAGTGTTGTCAGGCGTATGAAAGAAAAGAATGTGGAAAGAATAGGCCAGATTTTTATCAGTATGTGAAGGCAAAGACAAAAGGAGCCGTAACCAGAGAAAGGTATCTAATGTTGTACAGTCTGGCCAGTCAAAGGACCCAAAAACTCTCTAGCAGTAGTATCTTAACGGGTAGCTGGTGCCCTAGCCAACTTACTACTTACCAAGCCATGCTAGCCAGTTGATAAGAACTGGCCAACTCCCTGAAACGAATTAACATGTCGAAGCCTTTGTACTGCGGTGGACTAGAATACATATATACTCAGTATATATATATATATTATATATATATATATATATATATATATATATATATATATATACACGTGTGAAGAGAGAGAGAGAGAGAGAGAGAGAGAGAGAGAGAGAGAGAGAGAGAGAGAGAGAGAGAGAGAGAGAGAGAGAGAGAGAGAGAGAGTATTGTTCTCTTGACTGGTCTTCAGCTACTAAATCTCATCTTAATTTGTTAGACAAAAACATGCGATCAATTATTTTTTCTATCAATGATCTATATATTATTCTGTGGCACCGTCGTTCAGTTAGTACTTTGCATTTTACATAGGATTTTTCATAATTCTGACCATCCTTTAGATTTAGATAAACGCAGACTGTACCAACCTGTACGTAGTACTTCGTAAGGAGTTAATTCTAACAGCCATGCGTTCATCAGAAGACTCAATTCTACACAGAATTCTAGAAGTTCTATTCAAGCTGTGGCCAGAATGTGGAATGATCTTCCTAATCAGGTTGTTAAATAGGTCAAACTTCAGGCTGGTGCATATCTCTCTTCACAACTTACAATATATGATAGTTTTATTTTAAAGTTGATATCATCTTAAAATATTTTATACTCATTGTTTCTGGTGCAATTTTATTTGTTTCCTTTCTTCACTGGGCTATTTTTCCCTGTTGGAGATCTTGTGCTTATAGCCTAGCACATGCTTTTCCAACTGAGGTTGCAGCTTAGCCAATAATAATAATAATAATAATAATAATAATAATAATAATAATAATAATAATAATAATAAAAATATGATTGTGACGTGATTCTTTGCTGATCATTTGAAAAAGCGGCATATGTCTGGTATAACTTATAACATGGTGAAAGAGCAGCAACTATCATCTCTCTCTCTCTCTCTCTCTCTCTCTCTCTCTCTCTCTCTCTCTCTCTCTCTCTCTCTCTCTCTCTCTCTCTCGGCGTCAATAACCTTAGATGTCAGGATGCCAGAAAACCTCAAATCAATCAATCAATCTCTCTCTCTCTCTCTCTCTCTCTCTCTCTCTCTCTCTCTCTCTCTCTCTCTCTCTCTCTCTCTCTCTCAGCCAATACCTCCTTGACACAATTGGTGATTCTAACATCTTACCCGCAAGCCTTCCTCATCCTCCCCTCGCTCTTCCGTGCTGAGCAAACAAAAGACAAGCGTAGCGTTCGATACATTCAAGAAGGATATATAGTTCGTCTTTGTTCTCTATCACAAGAACTAGATATGGTTTAAACTTGTGAATGAATCTCTTATGGCAGCATAGGCTGCGTCAAAAGTCAATCTTGGTCGCTTTGTTAGAGTAAGCCTGAAACGAAAACAATGTTTTTCTTTTGTTTCCTGCGCATTTTGTGTCCGTTGGTCTGTGTTGCATGAGACCACAATGCATGGTCCTGACAAAAGAGTACTAAAGATAGCAAGGTGCTGCAATTCGTCGTCGTTGTCCCGCATATTAGCAATCTCTGAAAGGGTTTGTCCCAGCCCCGGGACGAAATTAAAGCAAAT
>NC_090732.1:38835895-38878395 GCF_036898095.1 Palaemon carinicauda | reverse complement strand
GGCACATTAAGCTCCGTTTTACTTTAGAAACGCATGTATGAGTTGAGTATCAAATAAAGATTCTTAAGAATACAAGAAACACTTTTAATTTAGAATATCTACTTGCCAAAGAAAATGCCATCAACCACGCTTTTATAAAGTTTGGACATATCGATAAAAAACAATTAATATATTAATATATAAAAAAGATATGGGTTGCTTATCCCGAGAGAGAGAAAATCAACGTTTACAAAAGAAAGACAAAAGTAAGACAAATCTAGCTTCAGATGGAGGTATCGGGTTCGGAAGTGCTCGCGTAACATGAGCGCTATCTGTCTTTCCACATGTGCCGGGCTCACGATTACGTGTTTGTGTCGGCGATTAAGGTTACTCTGCGGATAGCAAATAAACGGTGTCTATCTATATGGAGTAGCCTTTTAGGTCTCGTATCGGTGATTATGTCTCTTTCAATTTTTTACATATTTTCTTGTCATCGTTTAATTTGTGGATGTTTTATTCTAATTAGTAGCTGACATGGAGTTGTGATTGGCATATACCAAAATAAAATTGATCGTTGAAAATTTTTTAGTTCAATGAAGTAGTACCAGAGGAAATGTGGTTTCTAAGTTTGAATGATCTCAAGCGTGACTTGAGTTTTTATTGGTAATGCCTCATTACATTAATTAGAAAAAAGATATTTATTTGAGTTTGACATGAATGACGAAACAAGGTAATCTAAGCATCGTGAAGCAAGCCACTGACAAAGGAGGGGAGGGATTTTTTCAAAAATTCATATATAATAAAAACATGCTTACCTTTTCACAAATTGACAAGATTCCTTCTTGGATCCTCGTTGTCTAATTGTATTTCTTATTTTCAAAAAAAAACTTTGAATTTTCCACATAAAGGTCGTTTGTCTCGATCTGTTTTGATTTCATGCGATACTTTTACGGGATGCAAGATCTGTCAGATCCCTCAAGAAAAATGTTTCTCTTGTATTAGCATTAAAACAAGCAAAGACTCGCCTTTCCTATTCCCAGCGCTTTGGAGAACCTCTGCCTCCAACCTCTGCTCGAGAGCGACTGACTGAATAGGAGAGTGAGGCGAGAGAAACTAGAGGAGTCCAACTCCAACAGACCAACCGCTGAGGGGGAGACCCCTTTTTGACAGTGGCGTCTGTCTGTATAGGGAGGAAGTTGCATTGTGTCATTTTGGGATAAGAGGAAGGATCTAAGCCTAATTACGATATCCTTTCAGATGAAATTTGAAAATACATTCAGATTTTATTGTAAGTTTAGCAAAGAATTTTACACCGGGGTTGAAACCATTTTTAGGCAAACATCGAATAGATTTGAACCTATTTCATATGCATTATATTTAATTCATTGCTGTTTTAGATTGTGTATAGCTAAGGTTTCGTAAATTATTCCCATGTGGTAATATTTTACATTATACTCTATTCATATTTCGTAAGTTTTGTTTAATTACATTCTTTAGTGGGTGATAATCTATGACTGTTTTTGTATAATTTATTCTTCTTATTCCCCCCATCGTTATCCCTACATTAAGGGGTCGGTTGCCTTATGCGTCCTCTCCAATGCCTTCTATCAAAAGCATCCTCTTCCAGCAAACTGCTTCGCTCCATATCATCCTTCACCTTATCTCGCCATCTAATTCTCTGTCTCCCTCTTGATCTTCTTCCCCCAACAGGTTCCTCCTAAGCTCTCCTCACCCCCCTCCCCACCATCCATCCTCAACACGTGCCCATACCATCTCAGTCGTCTCGTGACACTCTTATCATCTCTGTTAATTTTACTACACATGCCATTCCTAATTCTTCATTTTCCAATCTTTCAAGAAGTGATAAACCCATAATCCACCTCAGCATTCTCCCTTCCGTTCTCTCAAGCTTTGCTTCCTTTTTTTCATTTAAAGCCCAAGTTTCTGATTCATATATTAACACTGGTCTTATTTCTGTGCTATAGATCTTGACTTTTAGCTTGATTGTCATTTTCTTATTACATACCGCTCCTGATACTTCCCTGCTACCCCTGTGGTAGGGGTGTTTGAATACCACCACCGAATGTCTTGCGTGTCGCAGAGAGCGACTAAAAGGACAGCAGCTGCCTTGTAGTCTTGCTTTTTAGTCAAAGGTTAGGCCCACCGACAATAACTGTGGTTGATGACTGCAAGGGCATGCGATCGTAAAAACCCTCTGCCAAATTATGAACCATGCCTGATGCTTTTGCGTAATGCATTCAGGTAACATAATTAAAAATGTGATTAGCAATGTTAAAGGTATGATACTAAGATATTTGGATTGATGCAATTTTGCACATTCATAATAGGATAATAGATTAAATTAATTGTAAGCATTGGATAGATATTATTTGGTATGGCATATGAAAAATAACAATTTGAGTAAATCTCTTCAGGCATTACGATATTTGAATAATACTACGAAAACATTAAAATTAATAAGATAGTGATGTTAGGGAGCAAAATTCGGGATAGAAAATGTTCAGTTTGTTAACTGCAAGTAGTCACCCTAGGGTTCTGATTAAAAAGGAAAAGGATTGATCTCTTTTGCCTTATGAGACGAGACTTTTTAGTTTTGAGTTCTGGGTTCTTTTCAGTTCATGTTGTATAATTATGCGCTGGCTGCATGGGTTTCGAATTCTCAATACTCAGTATTCAACAGCAATGAATTTCTGTTTTATTACCGTGGCCCTTTTCATCCCAGTAAAGGCTCTTTTTGGTTAGTATAGTACATTAATGATTTATGTATAAATTGCCTCACTCTTTCGTTGTCTTTTCTTTATTAGGAGACTGAGCCTAAATGAGTAATAATGTAAAGTCTTAATAGGACCTGTTTTATATGTATATATATATATATATATATATATATATATATATATATATACATAATACATACATATATATATATATATATATATATATATATATATATGTATGTATTATGTATATATATATATATATATATATATGTATGTATTATGTATATATATATATATATATATATATACATAATACATACATATATATATATATATATATATATATATATATATATATAAGTATGTATATATATATATATATATATACATATATATATATATATATATATATATATATATATATATATATATATACATAATACATACATATATATATATATATATATATATATATATATATATATATGTATGTATATATATATATATATATAAAGGTTTTAAGGAAATTTTCAGTGTTACGAAATAAAATGTGTTCTTTTTTCAAAGAGTTTTGTGAAGTGTTTGGTGTTTTGTAAGACCTAATTGAAGCTGCTCTTTTTCCCAAAGAATTTTTATGAAGTGTTTTGGGAGACTTAATCAAAGCGGCTATTATTGCCAGAGAGTTTCTGTGAAGTTTTTGGTGTTCTATTGAGATCTATTTGAAGCTGTTCTTTGTGTTGTAAAATTTTATGAAGTTTTTTAGAGCATCAAGGGATCAAAGTTGCTCATTTTGTTGAAGAGTTTTGTAAAGTTTTTTTTATTTGGTTTTGTTTGACTTAAACAAATTTTTTTTTCCGAAGTCTTGTGATGCTTTCAGTGCTTTGTAATTCTAATAGAATTTTTTTTTTTTTTTTTTTTTTTTTTGCCAAAGAGTTTTTACGAAGTTATTAGTGTTTTGTAAGACCTAATAAAAACTGTTTATTTTATCAGTTTTGTGAAGTTTTGAGTGCTTTATAAGACATAGTGGAAGGAATACTTCTTATCGAAGAGTTTTTGTAAAGATTTTCGTGTTATGTAAAATCTAATAGAAGCTGCTCTCATTGTCAAAGAGTTTTGTTATTATTTTAATCAAAACTGTCGTTATTGTTAAAGAGTTTTTATAATTTTTTTGTTTTAGTGTTTTTAAAGAACTGATTAAAACTTCTTTTTTAAGGAATTGCTGGTGTTTTGTCAGCTCTAGTTAAAGCTATAATTTTTTCATGAGTTTTATGAAGCTATTAATGTTTTGTAGTAAACGATCAGTTTCTCTTTTCCGATTTTAGTGTTTTGTAAAAACTAATCAAAGCTGCTCTTCTTCTCATAGAGTTTTTGTGATATTTTGAGTACTTTGTAAGACCAAATTGAAGCTGCTCTTCTTGTCAAAGAGATTTTTTTTTTTTTTAATTTTATAGTGTTTTCTAAGTCCTAATTAAAACTGCTCTTTTTTCCTAAGATTTTTTATGAAGTTTATCTTTATTTTGTAAGATTTAATTGAAACTTTTTTTTATTGAAGAGCTTTGTGTACTTTTTATTGTTTTGTAGGACTTAATCGAAGCTAATTTTTTGTTGAAGAGTTTTTGTGAATATTTTATCAAGCGGTTTTGAGGAGTGTTAGTATTTTGAAAGAAAGCTGAACCTGAAATTTTTAGTGTTACATAAGAAGACCTAATCGAAGCTACTCTTTTATCTAGAGGCTTTGTAAAGAGTTTAGTGTCACGTAAGGAAACCTCCTCATTAGTTGCTTGCTTTATCAGAAGTTTTGTAACGTTATTCGTGTTTTGCGAGACATATTCAAAGGTGATCTTTTATCAATATGTTTTGTGAAGTTTTCAACGTCATGAAAGAAATCCTAATCGAAGCTGCTATGCTCCCTTCATCAAAAAGAGTTTTGTGAAGTTTTTAATATTTTGTAAGATCCAATTGAAAAAAAAATTTGTTCATATGAAAGATTCACGTAAGAAGATCTAATCAAATTTGCTCTTCTTTAAGACCTTCGTGAAAAATTTAGCGTTTTATAAAACCTGATTGAAGCTTCGCTTTTATCAAGAGGTTTTGTAAAGAGTTTAGGGTCACAAATGGATACCTAATGAAAGATGCTTTTTAAGACGGTTTTTGTGAAGTATTTAGTATTTTGTAAGACCTAATTGAAGTTGGCCTCTTATCAAGGAGTTACGTGAAGATTTTAATGTTACTTAAAAGGCTTAATCAAATTTGCAATTTTTATCAAAGTTTTAGGGAAGTTTTTAGTAATTTGCAAGACATAAATAAAGTTATCTTGTTATCAAGGGATCTTTGTAGTTTTTAATATGACGCAAGAAGGCGTAATCAAATCAGTTTTTTTTTTTCTTTTTTCTTTTTTCTGTCGAAATGAGTTGAGTAAAAGACATTTTTTGATATGCATTTTATATCCCTGAGGCATGTGGGAACGAAATTTCCTTTGTTCCCATTCCAAAAATTTCCCATGTTGGTCATTTAGCAGTTTTGTTTTTGGCCGCCATCTTGGATTTCTTAGGACGCAAAAGGTAATTGTAGGGGCAATCTAAATGACCTTTTCACATAAAAAAGAAATTGCTCACAGGTACAAACTAAGCATCATTGGAAAAGACATATCCTGCCCAATCATAATCAATTCATTATTTATTCGACTAAGGCGTCGATGCTGTCCTTATGGGTCAAAAGATCTAGTCAAAGGCCCAAAGGTAAAAAATGACACTATCTTTCATTATCTGCCCCGTATCTCTATAACTAGCACTGTCAGTTTCAAATATTCAGGGGAAAATGTGCATATATGGGCCTTTTTTAAACTACCACGAATCATCTGACCTATGTGCGACATCGTTAACCCTCTCTGTAAAAATACATGAAAATATTTAAGAAAATACATTTTTTGTAATAAGTTTATTGGGAAATTTTATTTTGACGCATCTTGCTTTTCCGCCTTTTTTAATGGTAAAAAAACTTTACATGTTCTAAAGAGTCCTGGATTACAGACCTTATAACATTACATTTGGTATTTTCTCTTCCACTTATTCCTTTAGCCAATTGATATGCAAATATATTACATAGAACTGTCCACCATCTGGAAAAGACCTTGTGTATGTTGGCACAAAACGACGAAATAATGATATTACATGATAAAATCAAGTAAAGGTAAATCACGTCAAAACACATGGAATTCCACAGACAAATGGTTAAAGAGGGAGGTAAAAAGGACAAGGATAAAGGTGCTAATTCCAGGGAACAGTAATCAAACCATATAACACAAAGGAATAGTAAACGGTTAAATGGAGAAAAAGAATAATTAAACAGATCAAAACAGTTCTAAAAGTTCACAGTATATATGAAAAGCGTACATCGTATTGGCTACTGATAATCCAGCCAAGTAAAATAAGCACTGATTTTCAGACCCGAGTCTGACACTCTCACTCTCACACGTCACTGACTCAAGATTCGCAACGAACACAGTTTGCAAATTATAAACACTTTAACTCCAAAAGATTTCTCTATATCAGACGTATCCAAACTAACATTACCTTGATGTTCACATGCTACTCCGGGGCATAGAATAGGAAATCCCCATCAATTGTGCTTGGATAAATAATGTTAACAATGACACTTACGCAAAATGCGTTAAGGGGGCCAGTACTACAGTAGAAGGTAACCGTTCGAATGCTTCCGGGAGGTGACACTCTACAACAGTTGTTCCCAAAGTGGGTAGAACTGCTCCCCTGGGGGCGGTGTACTAATGCGGGGGGAGGGGGCGATGTATTAATGCGGGTGGGGGGGGGTGTTAAGCAAAAGATGCAGATAGGGATGTCAGGGTGGTATTAAGAGCATTTTTCTTTTTTATGAAATCTAAATGACAAAACTTATGTTATAAACACTAAGGCAAAGAAACTCATATACAGTATATAGATCATAAAACTGATATTAGAATTATAAACAAATGCATAGCTCTGTTATTTAGTTTAATGTGGAAGACAAAAGTCTAAAAGTTTGCTTGACCCTTTTGCACAATACATAGAAGACTCGTAGAGGGAACCTACAGTTACCTCTCACAGTTGCCAGTCAAATCAGACTCTGATTCCTGAGTGTCAGCAAGAGGGAAACAGGAGTGACAGAGGAAGAATTGGTTTCAATCCAAAATGACATTGAACTAAAGCCAAAGTTCAAGAAATTATATCAGGACTTAAAAAAATCTTTGAATTCTATCCAGTATTGTGGAACAAGGTGAAGATGCGTTTTATTTCCTTTTCAATAACAAATTTTCCAGAAAAGGGCTTTTGGGCAATTATATTGTTTCTGTCCAACCAGAGAAACCTACCTAAGATTACCAAACGTAGGGATCAACGACTTCTTTTTAGTGAGAACCAGCCTAATGTGGAGAATCTCAATTATTATTATTATTATTATTATTATTATTATTATTATTATTATTATTATTATTATTATTATTATTATTATTATTATTATTATTATTAGCCAAAATACAACCCTAGTTGGAAAAGCAAGATGTTATAAGCCCAAGGGATCCAAAAGAGAATAATAGCCCAGTGAGGAAAGAAAACAAGGAAATTAGTAAACGATATAAAAAGTAATGAAAAATTAGATTAAAAAATCTTATAAAGCATTAACAAAATTAAAACAGATAATTCATATATAAACTATAAAAAGACTTATGTCAGCCTGTTCAACAAAAAACATAGGCTACGAGTTTGAACTTTTGAAGTTCTACTGATACAACTACCCGATTAGGAAGATTATTCCATAACTTGGTCACAGCCAAGATCTAGATCTTGACCACAGCCGTGTAGCATTGGGCCTCATGATGGAGAAGTCCTGAATATTATAATTACCTGCATGTCTAGTATTACGAACAGGATGGAACTGTCCAGGAAGATCTGAATGTAAAGGATGGTCAGAGTTATGAAAAATCTTATGCAACATGCATAATGAACTCATTGAACGACGGTGCCAAAGATTAATATCTAGATCAGGAATAAGAAATTTAATAGTTCGTAAGTTCCTGTCCAACAATTTAAGATGAGAATCAGCAGCTGAAGACCAGACAGGAGAACAATACTCGAAACAAGGTACAATGAAAAAATTAAAACACCTCTTAGATTGATCACCGAAAATCTTAAAAGACTTTCCCAATAAACCAATTTTTTGCGCATTTGAAGAAGACACAGACCTAATGTGCTTCTCAAAAGTAAATTTCCTGTCGAGAATCAAACCTAAAATTTTAAGAGTCACACAAAGTTAAAGAAACATTATCAAGCATGCCCCTTCCAATAAATGTATTGTGAAGATTAAATAAAATGCTTTACTAAATTCATTATTGCTTTTGTTTTCTATTACTGTATATTTGACCTCTCCCAAGAGAAAAATGGAGCAAATCTATGTCTTGTATGATAAAAATGAACATAATAAAAGCAAGTGCTTTAGGATTATGTTACATAGACATTAAAAAAACATATAATATTACGAGGTGTAAATTAAATATCTCAGATATTTAACGTAAAAACTGAAGTTTATCTCCGTAAATTGTAAAAGAAATATTTTGTCTAACTAGCACATAAAAACACAAAACTACCTAAATGGGAATTGGAAGCAATAAGAAACTTATACTTTAAGCAAATATGAAGTGGAAAATTCAAATCATGTGTATACGGGAAATATGCTGGAAATCATGTCACCAAGGAATGCACAACAGATAAAATGTAAAAACTGCACTAAGTAGAAAATAAAAAGATGATCATACAATGAATTCAAGAAATTGCAATGTTTATGATTTGGAATTGAAAAAATAAGCAGAAATTACGGACTATGGATACTAAGGACGACATGAATTGTGGCCATGAAAAGATTCAATATGTTGGTAATAAGAGAATTCATATTCGAGAATTGATAAATGAGAAATATTTCGTTCAAGAAGAAACTGAAGCCTTTCTTGCTCTTTAAGTTACGATAATTATGTGGATTTGGTAATAAACACCAGCTATGTAGCGGGTGAAGAAATTTTTTTTTTCTTTTCTTTTTTTTTTTTTTTAATCCGAGTGGGAACTTATTCCAGGAATCCCTACAACAGGCAAAAAAGAATTCATCAGGGGTTTGTGATAGGAGCACTAACACTCAAGGGCACATCACCCTGGCAATGACTTTGGTGATATAATTCACAAACCTTCACTTGAAGCAAGCTTCTTTTATCTGTCCAGAGACATATAACTTCACATGTCATAAGATTTTAATACTCTACTTTAGATTTATCTTTACTAAAGCCATCTCACTCTTAGGCTCTATTTCAGACCAGTCCTAGCGACCCTAGTGAGATGCTGGACAGGAATTTAACCTTAAGGACAATTTCGCTGAAGGCGATGGATGGGTGCACTTATGTAGGCCTGTTGTATGAAAGTTAAAATAAGGAACTTCACTTTCGAAGCACAAGAAAAAAACTTACTCTCGCTAGTATCACTTACCCAGGTTACTCAACTTAACTTACAGTCTTCAATATCTCTGACATAGTAAAACTCCACTTATCAGGTTAACACATAATCATTCAAATAAAGGAGCAAGGATACGAGCGGGTATGACCTAATCTAATTGCTTTACTGTACAAATTTACGGCACTAAACGGACTTTTGGATATCAGTAAAAGCATAAAAAAAAATCAAAATCAAAGAATGCAAAATCTCAACAAAATAAAAAGGGTTAATCAATGATATTCTTACTCTAAGACTCGAAGTCTGTTGCAATGTTACATAACTCAAATGAGGTCTGACACGTGGTCCTGTGACCTGAGACTTAAATAGTCTTTAAAGAAAATTAGTTTCAAAAGTTTATACAAAGAATCCCACGCAGTCAGCCCGGATTGTGTATAGCCACTATGAACTAAGTAACATAGAGTAAAATTTTATCTAAAATGAGGAAATTTAGGTGGCCAATTGGTTTACCTACACCTTTCACTTTAGTAATAGGAGAGCCCTTGTCCAGATGATGGCAATATGTTTGCTATAGCACCTTCAAACTGGCCAGTCACCCCTGCTATATGCCCTTTACTGGTTGGATGATTAGGACCACTGATTCAGGTTTCTCCTCCTCTGTCCCCCGTCAAACGGCTTCTTTTCATCGGGACACGCTTGGGTTTGCTGGAACAATCACTGGTTTCAGGGGGAAAGGCCTGAGGTGGACCGGAATCAAGTGATGAAACTACAGGTGCAACTGCTACACACCTGTATACAGTCAGTTCACAAGCAAATTGGCAGAATGCTAGGTGCCTAGGTCCCAGTCCTTCACCTGGGTTCAGCTTCCAGACAGGTGCGAGTCGGAGTTAGTATCTACGCATGCTGAGGCGCCATATCAGAACTTTCATTATATTTTGGTTGGGGGTGAGGTTTAGGTAGGTTTTTCATTTAATATACAGAAAGCAATCTTGCAATTTCATGGGAACATACATGATAAAAACTCTAAGCAATCTAGCATAACAAAAATCAATAAGTTAAAAGTACTTAGCAAAGGGCTGGTGCGATATGAAAAATTATCCTAAAATACATCAGACCTAAATTGATACTGAGAGATAAAAAATAAACTGTCTATAACCTAGCAATACTAAAATTATATTCAAAACTAGTTTAATAATTTATTTTAAAATACGTAACTTAAGGAAAGAACCTTCGCACGATCTTTGTATTACGTTAATACCACCGTGACGTCATAAAAACAGGCCGTATATATCGACAACAACTTTATCGTAGTCTACCCGTATGTCGGTAACCCGTGTGTCGGTAGAAGAAAACAAAAAGCGAGAAAATGAAAATATCAGGGGTAACTACTCTACATTATCCTTTATTAAAACCATATACAAAAAGGAAAAACAACGAATAAAAAACTTCACACAGTGTTATATGAAAAACACCTCAGATTATATATAATAAATTGATTTTCCAGGCCCTGTAGAGATTAGGGTTCCACTACGTGGTATGAAAAAAAGGCAGTCCTTGTAAATTAGCTGTAAAAGCCAAACCAGAAAACCAGTGTCGATCAAATCGAACTTTAAAAAAGAAAAACGTCTAGATGGAACTGGATGCATGATGCTGTGATTTTTTAAAACCAAACGTTTATTTTCAACTGGACACTCTTGTGCTAACATAAGAATTATAATAGGATCTATACGTTATTATTATTATTATTATTATTATTATTATTATTATTATTATTATTATTATTATTATTATTGTTATTATTATTATTATTATTATTATTATTATTATTATTATTATTATTATTATTATTATTATCCAAGCTACAACCCTAGTTGGAAAAGCAAGATGCTATAAGCCCAGGGGCTCCAACAGGAAAAAATAGCCCAGTGAGGAAAGGAAATAAGGAAATAAATAAATGAAGAGAACAAATTAACAATAAATCATTCTAAAATAAGTAACAACGTCAAAACAGACATGTCATATATAAACTATTAACAACATCAAAAACAAATATGTCATAAATAAACTATAAAAAGACTCATGTCCGCCTAGTCAACAAAAAAGCATTTGCTCCAACTTTGAACTTTTGAAGTTCTACTGATTCAACCACCCGATTAGGAAGATCATTCCACAACTTGGTCACAGCTGGAATAAAACTTCTAGAGTACTGCGTAGTATTGAGCCTCGTGATGGAGAAGGCCTGGCTATTAGAATTAACTGCCTGCCTAGTATTACGAACAGGATAGAATTGTCCAGGAGATCTGACTGTAAAGGATGGTTATGGTTCCTCATTGTCAAATAGCCTACTATCAAACAACTAGGTATGAACAGACAGTTGTTTTTAATTACAGCTTACCTCGTTCTGTATAATGGTTTATTAAGGTTTACCTCGAATAAATGTTTTCGATAAGAAAAACATTGAAAATTAGTCTTCGCACTAATTGATACTTTGTCTTCGATTAGGCGTCTTTGTGTATCTTACTTAGGCCTACTTACTTTACTTTGATGGCTGCTTTTCCGGTCCCATACAGCAGGGGAACACCACTCTCTACAGGACCTCCACTGTCATTTTACCTTATTTGTTCAGAGTATTTAGCATTTCATATCATATATTGTTCATTTACTGTTAAATCGTCACTGTCCAAAGACTCGTGAAATAAGAAAGTCTTCATTTTCCTCTTGAAAGCCTTAATGTCTTCAATCAATCGAATGTTTCGTGGGAGCTTATTATATAGTCTATGGGCCACATATTTAAAGGCTCTGTAGCCTAAAGTAGACATATATCTAGGTTCTAACAATTAGAAGCCATCTGTAACTATTCTCGTGTCGACACGATGTGTTGGCTGCGCAATATGTAGCAATTCTCCAAGTATTTTGGACGACCGGTTCTGATAACTTGGTGGGATATTGTACATATTTTAAATTCAATTCTTGCTTTAATCGGCAGCCAATGTAAATTAATTAGTAGCCTATATGGGTGCTCCTTTCTCTAGGTGGGACACTTTTTATCAGTATTGCTCTTCTGTTTATTATATTTTGTAATATCCTAAGTTGCACTTTTCGTAAATTGTAATGGATAGAGTTGCAGTAGTCAATCCTGGCGATAACATAGTTTATCACAAGTTTCTTTACAGAATTTCCGTCCAGGTACTTTTTTATAAACGCAATATTTCTTAGATGATAACCAGCAGTTTTTATTACATTATTTATTTGGGCATTTAGAGACAGGTTACAGTCAAGAAATACACCTAGATCTCGAACTTTACTAGATATCGGCACCGTCATTATTTATGTTCATTTGAATATCACCTAAGTTTCTCACGCTGTTTCTCTTGCCCACCACCATGAATTTAGCTTTGTTCTCATTTAATTTTAGTTACTCAAATGTCATCCATTCTCTAACACTATCAAGGATTCGGTTTAGAGTTTCAGTAGTGTCGTGTATATCATTTATGGAGAAGTAAAATTGTGTGTCATCTGCAAATAATTTAAACTTCACGCCATCCCTTTGTGGTATTTTCGATAGACCAATAATACAGCTGAAGAATAAGATTGGGCAAAGTACATTCCCATGGGGTACCCCTCTGTTTAAGGGTTCATATGATGAATAAGAGTTTCCAATTTGTACACAGTAATTTCTACCAACTAAGTAGTCTTTTAGGTATTCGAAGGCTTGATCTTCAACGCCGATGGATCGTAGATCATTCAGTAGCAGTTCATGCAAAACTGTATCAAAAGAAGCACTGATAGTTTTCTGTAAGCAGATCGGTTGTCAGGCAGAGTTTCTATTACTTCTAAGTGACTGACTAATTGTTCAAGAATTACATATTCAAGCACTTTTGAAACAAAGGATAGATTCGAAATGGGTCTATATGAGCTTAATTCCTGGTAGTTCAGTGCATTTTTTTTTTTTCAGAACTGGTGTGACTATAGCCATTTTCTCTGATTTAGGAAACTTACATTCATCAATGCTTGCATTTTCTATTCTCATTATTATTTCGGCTAGACTAGAAAATTTTCTCTCTCCAATTACTACAGATATTGGCATAGGATCGATCGCGCAGTTTATTTTCTTTGCGTTCTTGATAATTCTGGTGATGTCATCTTGTGTTATGTTGTTAAATCGTATTAATTTTGTCTGTGTGCCTGGTGTATCATCAATATGATGCTGAGTAATTACAAATGACCTGGTTATATTTTTAATTTTGTTTTTAAAGAATACTAGAAAATTATTTGCTAGTTCCTGGTCACTGTATCCATCAAGTAGCTTCTTTTCTTTTACATTTCCCATTATACCATCCAGGAGACGATATAACTTATTTATGCCTGTTGTTGCTTCGAGGATCTTTCTCTCACTTTTTTCCTTCTTAGTAGGTAGTTATATTAACACGCAGCAGTTTTGTATTTACCCAAGTACTTTCAGATTTTAACCAATTCCACTTTCTTTCTTGACGTCTTTTTTCCCTCTTTTTCACCAAAGTCTCTTCATCAAACTAAGGAGATTGGTCTTTTACAGTTATAGTCTTTTCCATTGGTGGGCACATGGTATCATATTCACTGTTACTCACTTTATTATAAGTGGTCGTAAGACGGTCCCAACAGGCGTTTCTCATTATGATCACGGGGAATGTTGATAGCATCATTTATTTTCTTTGTAACTTCTTCAGTAAATACAGTAAGAGAAAAATTTGATTTAAGCCTAAAGTCTATTTTCTTTACTAATGTATGTTTCTGTAGAGGTAGACTAAACGTAATAAGTGTGTGTACTGGGGAGATGGTACATTTCTCTTCAACTTTTATATCAGATACAATATTATTCATGTCATCACTTAAGATGAAGTCCAACGTATGCCCAGTTAAAGTAGTTGTACAGTCGACATTATTCGCCAGTGTTTCGTAAGACCTTCCAGTAAACAAAAACAAAAAAAAACAAAAATTCATATTTGTTGCTACTTCTTGGATTTATTTTTATAGTAATTACTTCTCCTCCTTAATATGTAATTATATAGATACTTTACTGTTTTGTATGCAATCCATGCACTTTCAGTTTTTGACAGATTCCACTTTCTTTACGTTGTTTATCCCTTTTTCATTAATGTCCTCTCCATCAAACCTGGAAGATCTATCCTTTACAAATATAGCCTTATCATCTCCATTTTATTCACCCTGTTATAAACAGTTGTTAGGCAATCAACACTCACAGAGCCCGATAAACGTTGGTTGCCATGACCGCAGAAAGTATTGATAACATCGTTTGTTTTCTTCGTATCTTCTTCAATAAATACACAAGTAGAGATATATGATTTATTCCTAAAGCACATTTTCTTTACCACTGAGTGTTTCAGTAAAGGTAATATAAAAGTTATAGGCTTGTGCACGGGTGAGTAGCCTAATTTTTATAACCAATTGTGAGGTCCATCTCGAAAGAAGGTAGAACTAAATAATACTTGTTTATAAGTAGTACCTCGTAGGTATGTTTAGGTTCAGGTTCAGGGGTGAGGCATATCCTTTGCAATGGCGCCTCCAAAGTTTATCTTCTTATACTTTTTTTGTCTTTTCCTCCACATCAGGTGTAATCCCTCCTTTTTTCTTTTCTATAATTGTTTCACTAAATAAAAATAATCCTATTTTCTTTAGGTCTTCCTCGTATGGTTGTTGTAGCTCAATTACTTCATTCCTTTCTTTTCTATATTCCTAGCAAAACAACAAAAAATTTATAAAATTTTCCTCCTCATTTTCACAAAAATTACAGCTTACATTCCCTTCATTATGTCTATTTAAAGTGTTTAGTTTTACCGTATTGGTCCTTGCTATAAAAAATATCACTGAAGCAAATGTATTGTCATAAAGTAACTCTTCTTTAATTTCTTTCTTCCACGTTCTATATATTTCTAAGTTCACTTTACTTTCCATTTCTTCTTTTCACTTTTCAGTATCCCACTTTCTGGTTTCCGATTTTATTTCTGCCTTGTTCATTCTTCTTATCTGTCTTATGTCTATACTTTATTCTTCTAGGTATTTTGTCGGTTGTTTCCACCATCAAGAAGAAGTAGTAGTAGTAGTAGTAGTAGTAGTAGTAGTAGTAGTAGTAGTAGTAGTAGTAGTAGTAGTAGTAGGTTGGCCAGTGCACCAGCTACCCATTGAGATACTAGCGCTAGAGAATTGTTGGGTCCTTTGAATGGCCAGACAGTACTGCATTGGATCCCTCTCTCTGGTCATTGCTTATTTTTACTTTGCCTACACATAAGGTAAAAGGTAATGGTGTCTGCTTTCGGTTCCAGTGTCGTCTGAATAGATACCACCAAAATGTCAGCCGGACAAGCCCAACCGCCCACTGTGGTGCCCAACCGCAGCAGTATCCTCCCCAGTAAACAGATTAAACTTACGGTATCAGGCTGTGATCGATCTGCTGCCATGCAAATTCTAGGCGAACACGTTACCACTGTAGCGTCAGAAGAATAAGTACATACAAAAAATAGGCAGGCCTATTCTCTCCACATTCTTCTCTGTCCTCATACACCTGACAACACTGAGATTACCAAAAAAAATTTCGCTCAAAGGGTCAACTACTGTAATTTTTCAGGGGCTACTTTCCTCTTGATAAGGGTCATCATCATCTCTTCCTATGCCTATTGATGCAAAGGGCCCCAGTTAGATTTCGCCCGTCATCTCTATCTTGAGCTTTTAATTCAATACTTCTCCATTCCCCATCTCCTACTTCGCGCTTTATAGTCCTCAGTCATATAGGTCTGGGTCTTCCAACTCTTCTAGTGCCTTGTGGAGCCCAGCTGAACGTTTAGTGAACTAATCTCTCTTGGGGAGTGCGAAGAGCATGTCCAAAACATCTTCATCTACCCCTCATCATGATCTCATCCACATATGGCACTCGAGTAATCTCTCTTATAGTTTTATTTCTGTTGGACTATGTCACTTATGGGGGCGGCGCTACAAGCAGCCTCATCTTAACGCATCTTGCAATTTCTAATTATGTCCTGCCATTTAACTCCCAATATCCTTCTGAGGGCTTTATTCTCAAATCTACTAAATCTATTGGAAATTATTTCATTGTCATACCATGATTCATGTCCATAGAGTAACACCGATCTCACTAAACTGATGTATAGTCTGATTTTTATATGTAATTTTAGGCGATTTGATTTCCAAATTTTACTTAACCTAGCCAATGTCTGATTTGCTCTTTTCAGTCTTTCACTAAACTCTAATTCTAAAGACCCTGTATTGGAGATCATTGTTCCTAAATACTTAGATGATTCTACCTCATTAATCCTTTCTTTTTCCAATTATATTTATCTTCCATTGCATACTCCGTTCACATCATCTCTGTCTTTCTTATATTTATTTTCAGCCCAACCTCGTGTGATATTTCAAGCATTCTGGTAAGCAAACATTGCATATCTTGGGGAGTTCTGCTAACAAGGACACAATCATCAGCATACTCTAGGTCTGCTAAGTTCCTATCACCAATCCTGTGAGAAATTCCTCTCACAACGATTTAACATATTATTTTTGTGTATGCATCTGTATAACCATAATCTTCCTCTTACCATAAGGTTATTGGTATTGTCTGTTCATACAGGTTATTGATTGTTTTATCATTGAGAATTGTCGTTGGTCGGGTAATCGGCAGACAGGAATTATGTCATTGTGTTTGTGTTTTTATTCATGAAACAGAAATTTCCGTGTCTTCGTATTTTGTAGAAATATATTCTTTGTTGTATATTACGATAAGAGTTAAAGAACCACATCTTACGAGAGAATGACACTCTTACATTATTGATGTTTCATGCATGACTATGGTTTTAGTATGTAGCATTTTACGTATGGTCAATCACCGTAAAATATGCTTACAAAATGTTGATAGTTGTTTCAGTTTTAAGAATAAGATTCGTATATGTACTTCTAGCGAATGTGATGTGCAACGTGTAACTTGTCTCCTTTCCTTGCATAAAATCTGAATGCATGACGAAGGAGACAGCATTTTGCTAAGGGCCTCAGGCTCAAACTTTGAGTTGATCTGTTATCGGGTGTCGTGGTGGTGGCGGTAGTGGTGCTGTGTGTATAAGATTAGAAATGGTAATTTACTCTTATTCTTTTAACTTTATCGTAATTTGTTCGAGTGCCATTGACTTATAAATCCATTGAATTTGTCTGCATAATCACTAATTGATGTAAAATTTAACTTTTAGCTATTAAAATAAGTTTGACTACAATTTAACAAGTGCGTTTCAAGATCCTCCATTGATTTATGTTCTTGTTTAATGCATAGTTGGTAATTGAGAATCATACTAAGAAGTTTGTGCAACTTATAGAAAACGAGACTACAAACTGCGGTACTCTAAGGTCGGGAAATCTACCGAAAGAGAGAGAGAGAGAGAGAGAGAGAGAGAGAGAGAGAGAGAGAGAGAGAGAGAGAGAGAGAGAGAGAGAGAGAGAGAACAAACTTATTGCATCTTACTGAAGCTTATGAAGTGAGTTCACGTCAGCAGGGACTGCTCAGTAGATGAAAGGACTTAAGAGTGTAGTCCTATTGTTTGAAGTTATATGACTAGTACTATTGAATATCGGTTATACTAATTAATAGTTTATTGGGGAGAGATATCTCCCGTTATTCCTTAAAAGCCGTAAAGGAAACAGTGGCATTTGTTACGAAAAGACATTTGTAGGGGCTTTTTAGTCAGTAACAACATTAAGTTTACAGTCCACTTTATCCATCATTTTTTTTTTTTTACCACAAATCCAGTCCAATCCTTCTCCACCATCTCTGACTGTTCTGCGTATTACAAAATCCACGAGGAGGATAAACAACTTAGGTGACAACACATTCCCTTTGGGTACTCCGCTGTTCACTGGAAATTCATTTGATAAGACTCCATTACCATTAATGCTAAGGGTAGACGAGACTTTTGCTATGGTAAACAGTTCTTCTAGGAGAAAGACACTCTGAAATCGAACCATTGTTCTCTAGTCTTGGTTGGTGCAATAGCCTTTGTACCATGGTCTTCCACTGTCATGGGGCTTTTAGACTTCTCTTGCTGGAGGGGACACTCAGGCACACTATTCTATTTGTTTCTTATTTCTCTTCTTGTTTTTTTTTATATATATATTTTTTTTATATTTCATATATGAAAAATATATTTTAATGTTAATTTTCTTAAAACATTTTCTTTCAATTTTTCATTACTTCCCCTGTAGTTTATAATATTTACTTCCTAGTTTCCTTTCCTTGCTGGGTTATTTTTCCCGCTGAAGCCCTTGAGCTCACAATATCTGGCTTTTCCAACTAAGGTTGTAGTTTAGCCAGTAATAATAATAATAATAATAATAATAATAATAGTAATAATAATAATAATAATAATAATAATAATAATAATAATAATAATAAAACCTAGGAGTGGAAGTACAAGTATTTTTCATTAGATGTACGATACTACAATTCAGGTTCAGGTTCAGGTTCTGGGGTGAGCCATAGCCTATGCAACGGGGCCTCCAAAGTTTATCTTCTTATACTGTTTTGTCTTTTCCTCCACACCAGGTTTAATACTTCTTTTTTTCTTTTCTATATTTGTTTCACTAAATAAAGATAATCCTAATATTTTCTTTAGGTCTTCCTCGTATAGTTGTTGGAGCTCAATTATTTTATTCCATATATTCCTGGCAAAACAACAAAAAAAATGTATCAAATCTTCCTCCTCATTTTCACAAAAATTACAGTTTACATTCCCCCATTGTGTCTATTTACAATATCTAGTTCTTGCTCTGAAAAAAAATATCGCTGAAGCAATGTATTCTGGTTCTGGTTCTGGGGTGAGGCATAGCCTTTACAACTGCGCCTCTAACGTTTATCTTCTTGTACTGTTTTGTCTTTTCTTCTACATTAGATTTAAAACTTCTTTTTTCTTTTCTATATTTCTTTCACTAAATAAAAATAATCCTACTATTTTCTTTAGGTGTTCGTCGTATGGTTGTTGTAGCTCAAGTACTTCATTCCTTTCTTTTCTATATTCCTGTCAAAATAAAAAAAAAATGTATCAAATCTTCCTCTTCATTTTCACAAAAATTACAGTTTGCATTCCCTCCATTGTGTCTATTTACAATATTTAGTTTTAACATATTAGTTCTTGCTCTAAAAAATATCACTGAAGCAAATGTATTGTCATAAATTAACTCTTCTTTAATTTCTTTCTTCCACGTTCTATATATTTCTAAGCTCACTTTACTTTCTATTTCTTCTTTCCACTTTTCAGTATCCCACTTTCTGGTTTCCGTTTTTATTTCTGCCTTGTTCATTCTTCTTATTTGCCTTATGCCTAAACTTAATTCTTCCAATTACTTTGCAGATTGTTTCCACCATCTTCCTTCTTTTTCTTGAATATCCTGGATAATTATTTTCAGTATTTCCTTCGTTCCATTCAGGGTACGATTTAAGTACTGCTGCTTCCCATCCATCACCCTTGCTTTCATAGAAGATGCACCTATCTCTCCTCTTAGAGTAGTATTAGCTGTGCTTTTAGTGGCACCTAAAATCTTCCTGTATACCCCATTCTCTATTCTTTGTAATTTCTCTATTTCAGTTTCTGTTAGATTTATAACACTTGTTCCATACAAAATAGATGGTAAAGCAATACTTTTCCAGAACGTTTTTCCTATCATCACTTTATTGCAACTTTTCTCTTTAACTGAATATATTAGATTAGCTAATTTTTGTGCCTTTTCTATCATTACCCTTTTCTGAGTTTTAAATATATTCCTTCTATTGTCTAGCTTTATTCCTAAGTATGTCAAACTTTCTACTACTTTGATTCCCTCTATGTTATCTGGCTTTTCTTTCATATTGTAAATCATAATATTACTCTTTTCTTTATTAATTTCCAACCCACATTTTTTACTAGTTTCTACTAATATCTGAATGTTACGCTTTGCATTATGTATATCCTGTGCAATTATTAAGGCATCATCTGCAAAAAATAATGATTCTATCTTTATTAATTGATTTCTGAAACCGTTTCCTTCCTCTTCTATTTTATTCATGATAATATAGGTAATTAGTTTAAAAAGTGAAGTTGATCCTGTGCAACCTTGTTTAATTCCACTTGTAACCTCCATTTCTTGTTCTATAACTTCTCCTAAGTCAATGCCCGTAGTATCTCCTTGATAAATATTTGCAATTGCACTTATGATTTTGGTGTTAATTTTATATTCTTTTAAAACTTCTATCAATACCTCCCTTTTTACAGAGTCAAATGTTTTACTAAAGTCTATCGCGGTTACTATTAGGGGTTTCTTGTTACTATAGCTCTCTTCCACACAATACTGTAATATAAAGATATTGTCCTCTATCCTGCCTCCACCTGTAAATCCTGCTTGACATTCATTGACTTCTTCATTCATTCTTATGTGGTTTTCTATTTCCTCTTTCACCATCATCATGAATATTTTATAAGAAATATTTAATAGAGCTATGGGTCTTAGGTCTTTTGCCATTGGCCTTCTTTTCTTTTCAATCATCTTTGTTCTTGACTTCTTCCACATATTTGGTTTTTCTTTTTCGTCCAACTCATTTTGATAACATTTCTGTAAGGTTTCAAGACATATTTTGCTTTTTCCTAGTGCCTTATATAGTTCGGGTTTTAGGACATCTGGTCCTGCCGCTTTTTTTTTTTTTGCCTTTAATTTTCCCAGGCAATTCTTTACTTTTTCTGTTGTGATTTTTGGATTTTTCATTGGTTTTATTTTCCCTTTTGTTACCATTACAAGGTCATAGTGTTCCCTAAGTATGTCCGGGATATTATATTAATCTATTCTTGTGGTGTCTTCCTGATGCGCTATTTCATTTTCATATTCTATCTGTTTTTCTTCATTCCAGACTGAGTCTATTTTATTTTCATGCTTAAAATATATAGTTTTCCAGTACTTGATTAATTCCTCTTTTGTTTCTTCCTTATTTAGCTTATTTCCTTGTTCTCCATAAAGTTGTATAACTTTGCCATGGGCTTTCTGTCTGTTCCTTATTCTATCAATATTCTCCCAGAGATTTTTATTTTTATCCATTTTTATTTCTTCTGTTATCTTTTTTCAAATCTAGTAATTTTCTTTTTTATCATTTCTTGCACTTCCCTCTTCTTTTGACCATATCTCTCTTCTTATACCTTTTTTACTTCGATATTGGATTCATTTCTTTTCTTTCTGTTTAAATCCTTCTTTTCCTTTATGCCTTTTCTTGTTTCATCGTTCATCCAGGGTTGCTCATGTAGCCTACCTTTTCTTCATCAAGAACTTTCCTTTTATATACTCTTGCCAATTTTTCTTCTGCAGCCTCTTTTATTATCACATCCATTCCTTCTATTCTGTCTATTTGTCTATCTCTTACAATTTCCTCTACTCTTGTTGTATATTCTCTTAAACTATTTTTATCTGTCCTAAAGTATTTTACTTCCTCCCATCTTTCTTTATTAATTTTTTTATTCTGGTCACTCATGAATGTATTGTCATAAAGTACCTCTTCTTTAATTTCCTTCTTCCACAATTTACAGAAGAAGAAGCTCAAACAATCTACGCTTCGACTGTGTACGACGTCAGACGGTCAGAGCCCACAACTCCCGGCAATCTAACATTTGGATTACTTTTCTAGCTGAATCAACTTTTGGATTACATTAAGAACGACATCAACTGAAAGAATTATTGAATTCAAGTTTGTAAGCACCAAACTCAACGAAAAATGGAAGAAACTCCGGTAAATATATATAAAATTTTCGTGGGTTTGTTTTGGCAGCACCTTCAAGTAAATAGAATGAATTATAACGTAGCTAATAAAATTTCGGGGCTGGAACATATGTAGCATATTTATTTGTTATTGAATTATGCTTATAACCATCAGCCAAAAAACAGTATAGTAGTTAATGCCAATACCTGTGGGAAAGATTAATTATCTTGGTGTAAATTAGCACTGCGGTATGGTTGTTAAACTTTCCAAAAGGTAGACTGAACACTACCGGTAGATAATCTACTTTACCAAAGACAGTAGTTGTCTAATCTTGACAATACTATTAGACGAACTTGAGAAACTTTTAGGATCTTTCTTGGTGGATGTCTCCAGACACTATCAGTTAATTTGGGATTTGTTGCCAGAAAATTACATAGGAACCAAGTGGGGTTAGGTTAATGGTAAAATTATAGAAGCGTGCAATAAACGGTTTTTAGAGGAAAAGACTGGTCTGTACTGTATATTGTGCGTTTTGAACGTTTTTGATGATGAATCCTGGCGGAAATCCATAGTTATTAAGTTGTGGTGGGTCGACTACCTGAAAAGATATTAGGGGTGTATGTATGAAAGCGGCGGAGTCTTTGTATATCAGCGGCCAGTTCGTGCCGTGGGGATTAAAAATGGACAAAAACTAACTCAAACTTTCCCCCTTAACCTAACCTACAAGCCGTGTCCTTACCTACTTACCTAAGGGGGGGCTAACGCATCTCTGCGACCCCCCCTTACACTCGTAACCTAAGTTAGCTGTAATCATACATACAAGTGGCTGCTATCATACATGCACAGCAAAGTGGCTAACTTAGAAAACGGCAGTGTAAGGGGGAAGGCAGGGAAACGTTTGCCCCTCCTTTAGGTAAGTAGGTAAGGACACAGCTTGTAGGTTAGGTTAGTTGATGTCCATTTTTAGTCCACAGGGAAGGAACTGGCCACTGATATATAAAGGCTCCAGCTATGGCTTTGCCTTAGGTATCGTCATCAATTATGCTTGAAACACCTAGAAAGATAATGTACTTGTCTAATCGTGTTGATATTTATTTTAATTTTTCTAAACTGCTTCTGTCATCGTAATGAAAATGGTTACTGTAATAAAAACCGAAGTAATAGTAAAGAAACACACGCAAAACACTGGAGCTTTTGTTTTACCAGACGTCCGGACACAAAATGGCGGTTTCCATTGCAATTTCTATGGTGCAGTTCGAGCAGTTTTCATCCTATTACAAATGCCTCGTTACTCAGTTGAGCTAATGATTTATTGGTTTTTGCTATGTCATATCCCAGCTTCGTTCGTGATTAAACATTGTCTCACTGCTCCTAATATTCACTTCGTGTATTGGCCCCATGGGCTAATATTTTGTCCGTAATTATCAATTATACAAACTTGAGGTGGTGAATACAGTACTCGCTTGACAAAGGGGCGATTTGTATTTTCGCACTCCACCATCTGTTAAACATGAACTTGGCTTTTATTTACAATTATCAGACTGAATATATCAAAACACATTTTTCTACCCTAACCTTTTATATCAACATGATCAATAAAATAAGAGCTATGATTATATTGAACATAAATAGCAAAAAGCTCTACGGTATAAAACATTGGGCCCTTTATTCTGTTTGTAGAAGTAATTTACAACAGAAGCACCACCTATCAGTGCTACGACGACAAAAGGAGCATAACGGTTATTTTATTTATTGAAATCTGTGACTAGGCTATTAGAGGTTTCCGCCTATAGTATATGGTATTAAAAATAGTGTATTTGCAACATCTACTCAATTATGTGAGTTTCAATGGCCTAATTAATATTGCACCATTCTGTAATTGAAACAGGTTAACTTAGGATAAGATCTGTACAGAAGATGGGTGAATGAGGGTCGGCTCAAACATTGGGAACTCATTCCTGTTCTATGCTGTCTTTCATAGCATGCTCATTGATTGGGTGTTCCTCCTAGAGATTAGGTTAATGTATGGTACTTTAATTTCTAACAAAACTGGAATTCAATTAAGAATTAGAAATTGCTGGCTAGCTTGGCATTTTCTTTTTGTGATTAATGGGGCTGGGGCATGGTAACTTGCGTATCGGTCGATAAAAATGTCAAGTCTGTTTTTCACCCAACTCCATTGTTTACGTTTGGGAGACTGATGGTGAGTTATTGTGCATCTGTTATTTGCATTCACTTTTGTCAGCTGTTTTTTTTTTTTGTGTTATGTAATCATTACCTGACACTTTTTTAACCAATTACAAGCTTTCAAGTATTTATACACAAGTTCCTGGATGTTTTTCCACCCCTTCAGTTTCACCTTGACCACCATCTCATAAAGAAGTTTCCAAGAGGGAAGTACGTTCTATTTCGAAATTTAGTGTAATTTGATCAATTTTGTTGATTGATCATGTTGAAAATGCTCTCCTTTCAATATATAGTTATTGTTGCTCGTGACGGTAATAAATATCCCCGAAATAATGACCCACAAGGATGGCGTACGCACCGTATCCATGTTCCACCCGTCAGAACATTAGAGCAGTGAAGTTATATTTATTTTTGTGAGCGTTGTGAGCCAGGCAGAGCGAAAACTGTTTGAGGAATGTGAAATGAATTATAGGTAATTTTGATACTTTAATCTCCCGTCACTTGCATATCCTATATGTTTTTCCAACTAGTTATCATGTGTTTATTATGCATTTCTGACTTATTACAGTATTGCAGTTGGAAGGAGGTTATGTTTTAACCCCCTTTTATGTGTTTGTGAACAGCTTCCTGGCCACAATTTTTATTGTAGAGTAATGAAACTTGTAGGGATTAACCATTATGTAAAAAGCTGGAAATTATTAAATTTTGGAAGTTCAAGGTCACAGTCAAGCAAAAAATGACCAAGTCACATAATCAGCCATAAGTTTAAACACCGGTGTCACAGAGACAAACTTAGTTCCTATTTGATTGTATGAAAATCCACGCCAATTAATATATGTTAAGGTCAAGTCCAAGGTCAAGAAAAGGGTCAAATTCCGGTCATCAACTATACGGCCACAATTTTAATCATAAAATAATGAAACTTGCAGGGATTTTAAACATATGTATAGAGCTATTAAGGCTGAAGGTCAAGGTTGAGTCCGAGGTCAAGCAAAAGGTCAAATTCTGGTCATCAACTATACGGCCACAATTTTAATCGTAAAGTAATTAAACTTGCAGAGATTTTAAACTTATGTAAAGAGCTGAAAATGATAAATTGATTCTGGGAAAGGGACTCTTTTTGAGAAATAAGCTGCCGTGATGGAGGTCTACACTCTGAGTGCGTTTCTAATTTTTTGTTTCCACACCCAAAACCTTAATTTCCCTATGGGATCCCCCTAATTGTTTTAGTAGGGCTTGGAGGAAATCTCATGAACGGGTGGTTTGACCTAATATTTATGGCCTGAAATAGATAAAACACAAGGTAGCAAGTATGAAAAATATATGGTTCATGTATTTGCCTAGAAGTTAAAGTATCATATTTCTACTGATATATATGAAATCAATAACTAAGTGAATTTTGTAGAATGGCATACACACTTGCCATCTAGCAGTAGTAGTGATGGCTGGCCCAATAAGGATACTGATGTAGGTAAGGTTAGGTGGGTGATTTTCGTGAGGTCATGTATCCGATTTTGTAAAATGGGCCAGATCTACAAACGCTCTTGTTTGTAAGTAAGCAAACCTGGGTTAGCTCTGGAATAGGAAAAGAAAACTACAGTATAGTACAATCCCATATTACTAAATCTTTTTGAATATAATATTTACCCGCTGGTTATATAATGGCTAAAGTCCCTGACGCCTCGGCAGGAAATTAAAAATCTCGCGCGGCTTAGCGCAGATATGCCAGGTGTACCCTAGCGCCCTCGCGGTACTACAGGTAGAACTATACTCAACCAATTCAGGTTTTCTCTGCCGACCATAGCTGGGAGTACTATTGGAAATTCCCTCTCGTTTTCTTACTCTGTTTGGACGTTATTTGGTAATGTATTAACGTTTTTGAGTTTGGACTTTCGCTTATTTGTTTTATTTGATTTGTGATCACGTATTTATAACTTAAAAGATAGGTTGTTCCGTAACCGAAATACAAACCTCGCTATTTACAAAGGGTTATTACTTTTAGCGTAGCTGAAATGGCGAGCCATTAGAATTTAACGAGGGTGTATTACCCCCGCGCTAGTTAGCGGGGGGGTAGGGGAGTGGTAGCTAGCTACCCCTCCTCCCCCTCACACACAGGTGAATACTCACTTTCACTTTTGGCTCGGACTGTGACAGACGTCTCTGTCTTGGTCCTCGCTTGGCAGCCATTGTCTGTTTTGTCTTTACTTAATCGCTTACTTTTCTTTTACTCAATATATATGTAAACATGTTTTCATGTTTGTATATATATTTGAGTATAGAAATAAGTAAGTTTCCTTTTCAGATGTGTGTGTGTAGTGTACGATATCTACGTGGAGGCCTCGGCAGTTAGGCCACCACGGCCTAATTTTATGGGTTGCGATCGAGTTTGACTTCGGTCTTTCTCTCTCTCTCTCTCTTGAGGTCGTTCACCCTTTTACTATGTTTTACTACGCCCTTGTAGCTTCCTTCCCGTGTGGGTGGGGTTGCTACGCCGTACATTTTGTCTCAATTAGTTTATGAATCTAATTGTAGTTGTTAATTTTTCAGCTTGTAGAACGATTCCTTTCGGGGTTTTCGTTTTTTTCTTTAGTGTTCATTCATTTTTAAATTACATAATTACATAGTTACATAATTATAATTGTTATAATTCTGTTTTGGTTACAGCTCTCCTTCCGCGAGTGTAAGTGGTTGTGAGGGCACGTGCCTGTTGTGTAATTCTTGTTCCTTTTCCTCGGGATTCCTCTTCGGAGCCTTCCCGGGGGAATGAATGTGTACTAATATTATTTGTTTTATTTTTTTACAGTTACCGATCTAGTTCGTTTCTGTAATATAGCAACGGTGTGAGCTGTCTGGTTGAGTCCTGGGGATTCGGCTGTTGCTGCCTCCCCCCTTGTATTGTCGTCAGGGGCGTGTCTCCTTCTACTGGTAGTACTCCCGTGTCGACGGACAGCTCTCCAGTTCATTTTAGAACAGTCAGGAGGCTTGCCTCCTTGGGCGGATAACTTTCCTTCCGAGGGAAGTTTTTTTTCCTGTCCAGGCTTGAGCTTTTCCTCTTTTGGGGGGTTCTTCTCTTGCCTTTTTTTTTTTTTTTTTCGTGCGACTATGCTCTTGGTGCTGAGCGGTCGCACCTGCAGTTTCGCTCAAGGGGCTGGGCAACTGCAGGAGCTCCTCTTCGGAGGATTGCCCCTTTTAGGTCACTGGCTGACCAGTCTCTTCCACGAAGTGTTTCTCTTTCGTTCGCGAGAGAGTACACTCATAGAGACTCCTCTTCGGAGGTTTCTTCTGTTGCTGTTGCTGTTGGCCTCCCTCGCCGTAAGGCCCTCCGTCCGCCTCGTCGTAAGGGCCTCTCATCTCCCTATAAGGGTGCTTGAGGCGCCTTTTTGAATCTCCGTTTGCAGCCTACAACTTCTTTTTCTCGATCTTCCGTCTTGGTGCAGATGGACAGCAGTCTAATCTCGTCTTCCGACGGGCAACGGTCTTCCCGACGGACAACGGTCTTCCCGACGGACAGCGGTCTTCCGACGGACATCAGTCTCCCGGCGGACAACTATCCCTTCGGGGCAAAGGGTTGCCCCCACGGGGGTTCTTCCCTTGCGTGTCAGGGTTTCCCTGCGCGCCCTTCTGTTCGTCAGCGCTCTCCTGTTCGTCAGCGCTTTCAAGATGATCTTCCCTGCGGTTCCTGTTACGTGCCCTGTGCGCCCACGTTCGCCCTCGCGATCTAGAACTTCGGTTCAGGTCGGGGTCAAGGACTCTTCTTCTTTGCGCAGGCTTCCACGCGTAGCCTTCTGCTCGTCAGCGATCATCAGCTCGTCAGCGATCATCAGCTCGTCAGCGATCATCAGCTCGCCAGCGATCGTCAGCTCGCCAGCGATCGTCAGCTCGTCAGCGATCATCAGCTCGCCAGCGATCTCCGGATCGCCCACGTGTGTTACAGCTGGCACGCCAACGTTCTCCAACACTTCTGAAGGAACATGGTTCGCCAGCTACTAGCTCAACTGCGGATGCTGATCGCCATCGCGCGACCCTCAACTGCGGATGCTGATCGCCATCGCGCGACCCTCAACTGCGGATGCTGATCGCCATCGCGCGACCCTCAACTGCGGATGCTGATCGCCATCGCGCGACCCTCAACTGCGGATGCTGATCGCCATCGCGCGACCCTCAACTGCGGATGCTGATCGCCATCGCGCGACCCTCAACTGCGGATGCTGATCGCCATCGCGCAACCCTCAACTGCGGATGCTGATCGCACGACCCTGCAGGATCGCCCGCTTACGCATGCTGCTCCTCATCGCACAATCCTGAACGATCGCCCTCATGCGGATGCTGATCACCATCGCACCCTTTCACGCGATCATTTACCTGCGCATGCTGCTCGCCATCGCACAACCCTGAACGATTGCCCGCTTACGCATGCTGCTCCTCATCGCACCACCCTGAACGATCGCCCTCCTGCAGATGCTGATCACCATCGCACCCTTTCACGCGATCATTCACCTGCGCATGCTGCTCGCCATCGCACAACCCTGAACGATTGCCCGCTTACGCATGCTGCTCCTCATCGCACAACCCTGAACGATCGCCCTCTTGCGGATGCTGATCACCATCGCACCCTTTCACGCGATCATTCACCTGCGCATGCTGCTCGCCATCGCACAACCCTGAACGATTGCCCGCTTACGCATGCTGCTCCTCATCGCACCACCCTGAACGATCGCCCTCCTGCAGATGCTGATCACCATCGCACCCTTTCACGCGATCATTCACCTGCGCATGCTGCTCGCCATCGCACAACCCTGCACGATTGCCCGCTTACGCATGCTGCTCCTCATCGCACAACCCTGAACGATCGCCCTCTTGCGGATGCTGATCACCATCGCACCCTATCACGCGATCATTCACCTACACATGCTGCTCGCCATCGCTTACCGCCAGCGATCTTCTTCACCTACGCGGCAGCACGATCCCTCGCCGTCACGCCCATTCGCCTGCGCGCCCGCGCGATCGCTCGCCTGCGCGCCCGCGCGATCGCTCGCCTGCGCGCCCGCGCGATCGCTCGCCTGCGCGCCCGCGCGATCGCTCGCCTGCGCGCCCGCGCGATCGCTCGCCTGCGCGCCCTCGCGACCGATCGCCTGCGCGCCCGCGCGACCACTCGCCTGTGCGCCCGCGCGACCGTTCGCCCTCGCGCGACCATAGTTCGCGGCGAATTCCACAGCCGGTGGTAGCAGCAGGGACGCGTGCTCCTAGGCGGCACTCGGGATCACCTCCATCCAAGCACAGGTTGGTAGTGCAGGACGAAGACAGGTCAGTACAGCATCTTCCCACCTTCTTTTCAGGCAGGAACCGTCGTGTCCTCTCCAAAGGATCGCCCGATCCCTTTCACCTTAGCGAGGATTTCGGACTCTGTGTCCTTGGAGCAGCAGACATGGTTTGATCCGCTGGCACGGGCGTTAATGAGGGTTATGAAACCAGCACTCACCGGCCAGGGTAACAAACCAGCGGCTGTCTCTCCTACGCTGAAGAGAAAGAGAGGAGTGGACTTCGTGGTGACTTCCCCCAGGGCGAAGTTGGTTCCCAAGAGGTCGGTCTCGAGGGTCCCCTCTCCTGCACGAGTACTCTCTCCTTCTCCCGCCCTGGAAGGATTTTTGGCGGGGGGGCTTTCCGTTGAAGATTTCTCCATCGGACAAGGGGTGACTGCTTACCTCTTCCTCTGGGAGCTTACCAGGTTCTTTCCCTCCTCGGTTACGGCCCGAGGTTTGGTTCAAGGAAGCTACAGGAAGATCAAGGGTACTTTCCTCCTCTCGAGCTCAGGCACCTTGGCCTTTCGTCGTTAAGTATCTACTTGCGGACAAGCTCGATGTTGTACCATCTGGACGCACTGACTGAAGGCTTCCTTCGGGTGTCTCATCTGTGGAGGTCAACGACCTCAGACACCCTTCCATCCTTGAGAAGAGTTTTGTCTTTGCCCAAGGACAGAGACTTAAACATCTGCTGTGCGGAGTAAATCGACTTCCGGTTTCACTCCTCCAAGGCGCTTTCTTCCAGACTCTGCAGGGCTCCAGCTCCCTTTTCTTTCAACCACGTCGGCCTAAGTTATCGGCTACGACAACTGGGACAAGGTGTCCAATTGCAGTTTCCTCCTGTCAGGAACAGATGGCACGGGAGACTCCCCCTGGGGGGCATAGTCCTAAAAGGAGTTCACGAACTCTTAGGATTGCAGGTTTTTTTTTTTTCGCTGGGAGGATGCTTAAGGTTACTCATCCGAATGACAGCTTCCCGATGCCCATTCCCGCACAATCTCTGTGAGTAGCCAAGGATATCGCGCCTGCCGTCTCTGTCAGCGAATTCAGTGTCTCTGAACCTCTATGCCATAGCATCAGCAGAGTTGCCCGGTTGGGCAGAATGATCCATACCTTAGGCGAAGGTCTTCCTTAGGATCATCGACGGCTTCACCCCCGGCCCCCTCAGTCGATCCTTTCTTGTAAGGAAGGATCTGAGAGGGGATGTCCATAGTCGACCTCTCAGCCCTGATCAAGTTTGTCGAACAAACTTTGGCCAGCGTAGACCAGCAGAATCGATCAGACTGGTAACGAGGCGACAGGACTCCTTTAACCCTGGATCGGAAGGACGGGTACTCTCAGTTTCCATTCCATCCATCTTCCAGGTTGCTCGTCGAATTCAGCCTAAACTGCAAGTATTCCTGCTTATGATGCAGTGTGGCTATCCCGCCGTGGCATAGCAGGTTTGTTTCCCCAGAGAACTCTCCCTGCCTTCCTCTTGGCCGCTCAGGTGCAGACTTCCGCCTCCTCTGCTGTTTGGAGGGCTGGTCAACTCCGGTAGGCTCGGGTTTCGACCTTCTTCAGCGCCGGGAAAAGCTTCCGAATGCTGACCATGAGTGTGGGCTCATGGTATTTTGCTTGGAGCCTTCTCTTCCTCTGCCTCAACATCTGGAGTATCTGGCCATGATATTGAGTCAACCGCCTTACCACGTTGGAAACCCCGCTTCTCGTCCGTCCAGCGAGGTTAAGCAACGTCGGTACTTGGATGGGTGACCACCTGGGGACGCCAGATTCTGTTACCACATCCTCCGAGCCTTCCTTTCGGTTGACTGTGGCAAGACTGAGGAGAGTCGCAGTACCTGTTCTCAGTCAAGCAGAGTTTTCAGCCCTACCTTGGAACGTTTCCTAGTTCTTCTTTCCTCATTGACCCGTTTATAGTCCGAACGGTCGCCTCAGGATAAGTTCCATGTGGGGCGATCCAAGTTCCGGTGGCTTCAGGCAATGTTTAACCGGACTCCCTGGCCCTATGGGACCAGCGGAACTATTAAACCTGCAATGGGTGTTGACCTATGGAGCCTCTTGATGGTAGTGGATATTCTCGTCCTTTCCCCACATTCTTGATGCGGTTCTCGGACTCGTCAAAGGAAAGGGGGGGGGGGGCATGTTCCGGTCCAGGCCTATGGTCAAGACCTGAAGGATACCTCTCCATCATTCAGGCAGGCTTAAGGGCCTTAGTCTGGCCCCTCTTCAGATCCTACCGCTCCTGCCAAGTCGCCCCGTTGCGTGTCGACTTCATGCTAACCAGCAGGGGACGCATTTTCACACCTTCACATCTTGCAGTAGAGATACCGGGATGATTGAGATTCTCTCAATTCCACCATCGGCTCTCTCATTCCAGGCAGGGGAATGTTTCTCTCAGACTATCCGAGCAGAGCCTCATAGAGAGAGTGTACCTAGGGGTCTTTGACCTTGGGTAACCAGCAAGTGCTGGTCTGGGGGACCTGATCGCGACAGCTTGGATCCTCAAGCTTCCGCTAGTTTTCCCCCCAGTCTCAGACCCCGAGACTCTGGCAAGATGCATTCCGGTGATGGTGGGACAACTTCGACGCCTGCGTCTTCCCTCCTTTTTGTCTGCGGACAATGGGTCTCAACAAAACCAGGTTGTCTGTCAACCTTTCAATGGGAGAGCTCCACTGGGACTATGCGCAGAACGGTTTCTGGACCCTCTGCTTCCCCTGACGGAACTCCCGGGAGAGCTTCTCCCACGGCGCAGACTACTCAAGCAACCACACTGCGACATCTCTCCCGAACCGGGGCGTCGCTTCGGCTTCATGCCTGGAGACACTACGCTTCCTCCTCTAGAAGAGACAACCCGCTACAGTCGCGGTACGGAGGTCGCGTCATCTGCGATAGTCATCCACAGGGGTCTCCCAGGCAAAGTGAAGAGTCTAAGGTGGTTGGTGCCGTGGGAGATATACCTCTTCCCGTGAGGCCTCTTCTCCAGCAATAACGGTCTTATTGCCTTTCGGCGGGAGGAAACTCCTTTCCGCTCTTGGCAATGAAGCCTGTCGCTCAGCCTTTCCCTGACCTTCAGGCTTAAAGGAATAACTTTTTCCTGCCCGCTGGATCTATCCTCGCTCATGCGAAGCTACGATCGTCCCTGCCCTAGTCGGAGGAAGACCTCCAACTTGGAGCATGGCTCGGACTTTTAGTCCTTTAAGAGATCTTCTCAAGACCCTTTTACGACAGGCCTCGGATTGTATTCCGCCTTGGGTCTTCTGCTCACTCTGGCCACGGCCAGTGTGTAAGCAATCTTCTTGGTCTCTTACTACTCCCCCCCTTTCTAAGGAAGAGGGGAAGGCAACATTCAGGCTCGCTCCTGAGTTGTTGGCTAGACTCAGAATCTGAGGGTCCCGACCCTTCGGTCCGATTCATTCAAGATTTTGAGTCTCCATTCTGTGTCTGATGTCCCAAGACCTTCTCTTTCTTGCCAGTACAGGAATCGAGAGGTTAGCGCTGGGAACAGCTGCAGTTTGGCCTCAGTTGCAGCCGATTTGGGAACACAAGGAGGACATGGGGGGAGAGTCACCAGTATACCTCTTCAGCCCGGACTCAAGGACATTCATCTCGACCTGTCTTCAGACCCTCCCCCGTCACGTCGCCCTACAGCACGATGTTGGATACATCGCAACGTCCCTCGCCTTCGAGTAATACTACTCTGTGACGCAGGTGCTACAAGCTGGAGTCTGGAAGCGTCTGATGACCTTCGCAGCCCGCTTCCTGCAGGGCGTGACCCACAGGAGTCTCGATACGTTTTCTATCGCTCTGTGGTGGCTACACAACAGCTGGTCTAACCTCAGGCTCCTTTTTGGACAGGTAGCAGAAGGTTGAGGGCATTGTTATCAGGTTTTAGTCTGCATGAACGAAAGAAGTATGTCTGGCCCTTACTTCTTTCTTCATCATCCCCTCTACGGGGAAGCAGCATCCTGGTCTCTGCATAGCTGACCTCGAACCTCTGCAGGTAAACCATGCTTCCTTGTGTTCCGAGTATTGAGTCAATACTGTCGCGTCCCCCATACCCTGACGAGGTGGTATTGGGAACGTCCTAACCCAGAGTTCCTTCTGGAACTCCAGGTCAACTGCCTAAGACGGGTCACACTTCTTCCTTCACACACAAGCTTACGTAGGCCACATGGTTCCTTGCGGTGCAAGGAACTTGTGAGGTGCAGGGACTCCTTTTCTCGAGTGCGACTCACTCGGATTCTGAGTCCCCGGGTAAAGCCAAAGCCAGTATGGCTGGGGACTTTCCACCCTTCCTAAGGGATAAGTCACCCTTTGTAAATAGCGTGGTTTGTATTTCGGTTACGGAACAAATGACAAATTCGAAGATAATTTGTATTTTTCCTAACCATACAAACCTTAGCTATTTACACATATTTGCCCGCCAGCCCTGTCCCCCAAGACAAGTCCTACCTCTAAGTGAAAGTGAGTATTCACCTGTGTGTGAGGGGGAGGAGGGGTAGCTAGCTACCACTCCCCTACCCCCCCGCTAACTAGCGCGGGGGTAATACACCCTCGTTAAATTCTAATGGCTCGCCATTTCAGCTACGCTAAAAGTAATAACCCTTTGTAAATAGCTAAGGTTTGTATGGTTAGGAAAAATACAAATTATCTTCGAATTTGTCATATTAGAAAGTTTTTCAACCTATTTTAAACCTCACGAAAGCATAAGGCCGGAATGTAAACATTTCGTCCATTGATGACGTCACAGCCTCTTCTGTAGGCTAAAAGTTTGTCTTGCTTTTTTATAAAGAATGATAAGTGAATATGCTTTTAAAGTATCAAGTTATAAATTAAATTAAAAGAATTATTTTGAGAAAATTTTATCCTTTTAGTAGTTTTCTTTTGATAATCTTTGATCTGTTTGCAAAGATTAACTAACGTTCAGTTTACTTTTGTTACGCAGTAGTCAGTATCGTTACGATATTACAATATATTGTAGCGATTTTATGAATAGTACATTCTTCTTACTTCTCAAGTTTTAAGTTGTACTATATAAAAGGAACATTTTTCAATATTTAACTTAGCCGGTGATTATAATAGCTGCAACTCTGTTGCTCAACAGAAAAACTCTACGGAAAAATTCGCCAGCGATCGCTACACAGGTAGGGGGTGTACTCAACAGCGCCATCTGTCGTTCAGATACCCAGTACTCATTGTAAACAAAGAACTCAATTTTTCTCTCTGTCGGGCTACCGGCAAGACCTACTAATTCGCTGTTGCTAACTGGATTTGTTTTCACAACTATTTGGTGAAGTACACTATTCTAGTTTTGAGCTTTCGCTATGCAGGTGTTTTATCTTCATCTTAAAACTTGAACTCGTTTTGGATAGATTTAATTATGGTGACAAAGAGAGTATGGACTTTCTTTCACTTTTAAATGGCCGACCCTTCCCTTAGACGGAAGTGTGTTTAGGCTTTTAGTAATTATCTTATCACGTTATAGATTTTCCTCTATATATTTTATATCTCTCCGCCTTTATTAGGCCTCTTCGATTAACTTTCCATTTTTTATAAACATATAAAAATAAATTTTAATGCTTTGTTTATATAGACCTTTCCTGAGAGTAGGCGGTCCTAACTTGGAAACCGAAGTTAATCAACGTTGAGCCCTTTATATCGTCTTTAGCTTTTAAAGAGCTAAGGATTTAAAACCTTTTAAATGTAATATTTTATGAAAGAATTTCTTTGATAGTCTTCGTACTGTTTTCAAAGATGAACTAACGTTTAGTTTTTTATGCTACGCAGTTGTTGACGTTCAGGACGTTCAACATGCGCTCTATCGTTACGATAGAGAGAGTGTATCACGGTTTCACTTTGCAGTAAGAGTAAATCGATTCTGACGTTTTGTTCATTCTTTCTTAGCTTAAATGTTTTAAATTCTAATTTAAAGGAACTTTTTATTTGAAAAACCTTTCAGTTTTTTCCTTTAGTCAAATAACATGTTTTTTTTGACGATATATAATTGGGCTCTTCTCTTAGGTGCGAAATCAAGAGAGAAAGAGAGAGAGAGATAGAGACGGAGGGAGAGAGAGGAGAGAAAACGTTCCGTTCAAGCGGGTAACGTTGTTCTCGTGTTACTCACGTCCCTAGTCGCTGTACGGGGAGGAAGGATAAAACGTTTTTAGGTTTTTATTCTCGTCCCCAGGCTATGTGCGGGGAGAGATTGAAAACGTAGTTATATGAACTAGTGTTTAGTCTCTTTCCCAGCCACTGATTTTTCTTTTTATCTTAAAATATGTTTTCTGTTTTTTGCTGGTATTATGAGCTTGCATTATACGACTAATTTCGCAATTACTACCTTTTAATGAAGGGTAGAATTGCGTGTTTCAGGTAGAAATAAGTGCAAAACAGAAAATCGAAGTGATAAAGTGATATGCGCAAAGTGTTACAGTGTTGCGTCCGAGGCGCAAAGTGTTACAGTGTTGCGTCCGAGGCGCAAAGTGTTACAGTGTTGCGTCCGAGGGTTCGTCTGTTCGTGCCTGTCGTTCACCTAGTCCGGGACCTCTTACATGCTCCCAAGCCCAGGGGAGAAGTAATGTCAAACGACTTATGGGTTCGAGAGGCCTTGACCAACGAACAGACGTTTTCCCTCTTTGGTATCGGGTGTATCTTACCAAGATCTCCCCTACCATAAGACGAGAGAGACGTTTCTCCTCGCCATCCGTAGGCTTTTCGCATAAGAAACCTGTCACAAGGTTTCGAAGCCCTTAAGCGAAAGTCAGTCCTTTCAGGACAGGTCCAGCGTCCTGGTTACAGCCATTAGGACAGCTCTGACCCTATGCAGTCATCGGATAACTGCTCGCCGCCTAACAAAAGCGTAACACAGACTCCGAGAGTCTTTTTTTGTAGGCAAAGTGTTGCGGTCACAGACGTTACCCTCGTCTATTACCACAACCATTTCCGTTGATCCTTAAGGGGTTGTATGGCAAAACATGCAGTATATGCTTGCCTCCCTTATGGAAGACTATTCTGCCGATTAGTCCGTTGAGTCTAGCCGTTTATCTCATCGATATCCTGGCTTTCAGCCAACCTAACGTTCCTTTGTGCTTACTGTTGACGTTGGCGTAGCTTAGTCACGTCAGTCAGGTTGTTTAGAACCACACTCGATGCGGTCTCGTGTGGTTTTTCAGCCGCATTTGGACGTTAGGCCACTGGCTGATGCTCCTGTTGACGTTCAAGACGTTCACTAACAATCGGAGTTGACTTGTTTTGACGCTGTGCGTCAACCTCCGCATTCTAGAGTTGTTTTGACTGCTCAGTCTAGGCAGTCAAAGCAGTCTCGAGTGGACGCTGTGCGTCCTCACGCACCTGTTGTGGTTGACAGTTCAGTTGTTGACAGTTCACAGACTGTCAAGCAGTTACATGACGTTGCGTTCTGGTCCGCTACTAATGCACCAGTGAGAGACTCAGCTTTTATCGGACAAGGTTCCTGTAGATGAGGAAGTTGCTGTTCTCCCTCCTACTGATATTCCCTTGAGGACTCTGTCAGATGGAGAGGAGCCTAAAGCTGCTTAGCCTCCTATGGACTTTAATTAAATCATGATGATTTTTTTTAACGATCTTCGTCCGGATCTTTTTGTAACTGCTGCTCCTCGTTCGCCTAAACGTCAGAGCTTACACTAGGCCTAGCTACTTCGAAGCCGTTGTTTTTAAGCTAGTGCTCTCTCGCTCTCCTAGAGAGCGTTACGTTGGCTAGGCGACTGGTTTTTCACCAGGAGTAGTTTGGGGGATACAGCCTTTGCTTTCCCTTCTTTTAAACTGGTTTATAGAGCGAGAGTCTGATATGACACGAGAGAAGTTCTCGGCTTGGGAGTTCATGCCTCTGCCCAGGTAGACTTCTCAATTTTGGTAGACTCTCCCTGGCGCCTAGCCAGGAGACGCTCCAAGTTGTTTACAGGTCAACTTCACAGCTGTTGTCGAGCCTTTGAAGTTTTGCTGTACTATTATGTCACGCATAACAAGGCTTTCAGGGATGGTAAACGGTTCCGCCTCAGTCGCTAACCCCGTCTGTTGCCACACCTGCTCCCGTAGACCCTAAATGGGCTTTGCTGCAAGACATGCAGTCCAAGCTTGCGTCCTTGATAGAGGACTTAAATGCGGAGAAGAACCTTCTGGCCAACAACCTTCCAACCGGTCGGTTGTGCGCCCTGTTGACGCTGAGGTAACCTACTCGCGTCTGCCAGTTGAGGTGGTTCCTCCACCGATGCGACCCAGTGTGGGTTGCCAGCCGCACGTTGACGTTAAGCGACGCTCGGAGGTGGTTGTTGACGTTCAGGACGTTCAACAACCAGCAGAGGTGACTTGTTTTGACGCAGTGCGTCAACCTCAGCAACCCGGTAGGGTGTTGACTGCACAACCCAGACGGTCTAGACAGTTTCGGGTTGACGCTGTGCTTCCTCGCGCACCCATGGTTGTTGACAGTTCACAGACTGTGCAGCAGTTCCATGATATTGCGTCCGGCTCCGTCACGCATCCACCAGTGCGACCGGATTCAGCGAGCCAGACGTTGCCCACTCCGTTGCCGTTTCCTCATCAGTTTCGGATGAGGAACCCTCTGATGAGGACGTTGCTGAACAACAAGACGATCAGCCCCCAGCCCTGCTATCCATCCAGAAGATGCTGAAGAAGGAACGCTGCTCAGTCAGGCTGTGGATGAGTCTGGTAGGGACGCTGTCATCCGTGGATCAATTTGTGTCACTAGGAAGACTACACCTCCGTCCTCTTCAATACCATCTAGCTTTTCACTGGAAAAAGGACAAGACGCTAGAAGCGGTCTCGATTCCGGTTTCCGAAAAGATAAAGTCTTGTCTGACTTGGTGAAAGGACAATATCAACCTAAGAGAGGGTCTTCCCCTGGCTGTTCAGACTCCCAACCACGTTCTCTTCTCGGACGCATCGGACGTAGGCTGGGGTGCGACATTAGACGGTCGGGAATGCTCGGGAATATGGAACTCGAGTCAAAGGACAATGCATTTCAACTGCAAGGAGCTACTGGCAGTACGTCTGGCCTGGAAAAGCTTCAGGTCTCTCCTTCAAGGCAAAGTGGTGGAGGTGAACTCGGACAACACCACGGCTTTGGCGTACATCTCCAAGCAAGGAGGGACCTACTCTCTGACGTTGTACGAGATCGCAAGGGACCTCCTCACCTGGTCAAAAGGTCTAAACATATCACTAGTAACGAGGTTCATCCAAGGCAACTTGAATGTCATGGCAGATTGTCTCAGTCGGAAGGGACAAATAATTCCAACAGAATGGACCCTCCACAAGGATGTATGCAAGAGACTTTGGGCCACCTGGGGCCAGCCAACCATAGATCTCTTCGCAACCTCGATGACCAAGAGGCTCCCAATATTTTGCTCACCAATCCCGGACCTAGCAGCAGTTCTTATAGATGCCTTTCTCCTAGATTGGTCACATCTAGATCTATATGCATTCCCTCCGTTCAAGATTGTCAACAAGGTACTGCAGAAGTTCGCCTCTCACGAAGGGACAAGGTTGACGCTAGTTGCTCCCCTCTGGCCCGCGAGAGAATGGTTCAACCGAGGTACTTCGATGGCTAGTAGACGTTCCCAGAACACTTCCCCTAAGGGTGGACCTTCTACGTCAGCCACACGTAAAGAAGGTACACCAAGGGCCTCCACGCTCTTCGTCTGACTGCCTTCAGACTATCGAAAGACTCTCGAGAGCTAGAGGCTTTTCGAAGGAGGCAGCCAGAGCGATTGCTAGAGCAAGGAGAACATCCACCCTTAGAGTCTACCAATCGAAGTGGGAAATCTTCCGAAACTGGTGCAAGTCAGTATCCATATCCTCGACCAGTACCTCTGTAACTCAAATAGCTGACTTCCTCTTATATCTGAGGAAAGAACGATCTCTTTCAGCTCCCACTATCAAGGGTTACAGAAGCATGTTGGCATCAGTCTTCCGTCACAGAGGCTTAGATCTTTCCAACAATAAAGATCTACAGGACCTCCTTAAGTCTTTTGAGACCACGAAGGAGCGTCGTTTGGTTACACCTGGTTGGAATTTAGACGTGGTACTAAGATTCCTTATGTCAGACAGGTTCGAGCCGCTACAATCAGCCTCCCTGAAAGATCTCACCTTTAAGACTCTTTTTCCTGGTATGCTTAGCCACAGCTAAAAGAGTCAGTGAGATTCATGCCTTCAGCAAGAACATCGGATTCTCATCTGAAACGGCTACATGTTCTCTACAACTTGGTTTTCTAGCCAAAAACGAGCTGCCTTCTCGACCTTGGCCAAAATCGTTCGATATTCCAAGCTTATCGTATGGTTGGAAATGAACTAGAAAGAGTCTTATGCCCTGTAAGAGCTCTTAAGTTCTATTTAAAACGAACTAAACCTTTACGAGGCCCGTCTGAAGCTTTATGGTGTTCAGTTAAGAAACCATCTTTGCCTATGTCAAAGAATGCTTTATCCTATTTTATCAGACTGTTAATACGAGAAGCTCATTCCATCTGAATGAGGAAGACCAAGCTTTGCTGAAGGTAAGGACACACGAAGTTAGAGCTGTCGCAACTTCCGTGGCCTTTAAACAAAATAGATCTCTGCGAAGTATAATCGACGCAACCTATTGGAAAAGCAAGTCAGTGTTCGCGTCTTTTTATCTTAAGGATGTCCAGTCTCTTTACGAGAACTGCTACACTCTGGGACCATTCGTAGCAGCGAGTGCAGTAGTGGGTGAGGGCTCAACCACTACAATTCCCTAATTCCATAACCTTTTTAATCTTTCTCTTGAAATGTTTTTATTGTTGTTTTTGGGTTGTCCGGAAGGCTAAGAAGCCTTTCGCATCCTAGTTGATTTGGCGGGTGGTCAAAGTCATTTCTTGAGAAGCGCCTAAATTAGAGGTTTTGATGAGGTCCTGTTGTATGGGTTGCAACCCTTGATACTTCAGCTCCTAGGGGGTCGCTCAGCATCCTAAGAGGATCGCGAGGCTCCGTAAGGAAGACGTACTTAAAAAGGCAGAGTAATTGTTCAAGTCGACTTCCTTACCAGGTACCTATTTATTTTGTTTAGTTATTTTTGATAACTTCTAAAATGAAATGAAAATTCTTAGCTCATATGATGTAAACATATTTTGCTGGTCTCTACCCACCCCCCTGGGTGTGAATCAGCTATTATAATCACCGGCTAAGTTAAATATTGAAAAATGTTATTTTGATAATAAAATAAATTTTTGAATATACTTACCCGGTGATTATAAATTAAAGGACCCTCCCTTCCTCCCCAATAGAGACACAGTGGACCGAGGAGAAAATTGAGTTCTTTGTTTACAATGAGTACTGGGTATCTGAACGGCAGATGGCGCTGTTGAGTACACCCCCTACCTGTGTAGCGATCGCTGGCGAATTTTTCCGTAGAGTTTTTCTGTCGAGCAACAGAGTTGCAGCTATTATAATCACCGGGTAAGTATATTCAAAAATTTATTTTATTATCAAAATAACATTTTATTTTGCAATTAATGGTCCTTTCAGTATCTTTTCCTTAGAGATTAAAGGAAGTTACAGTTCAGTTTATTTTATACGATGCAGTATTCTTTACAATCGATGTAGCGCACGATTCTATGTATCGTTGTTGCCTTGGTGGTTTTTGGAATACTAAAATTGTTCGTATATTATTTGTAGATGTTCCAGTGGTGCGAGTGTTGATTCGTCTTTTATTGGAACCCCTTAATTTAAGGGTTTATTTTAATTTATAAATCTGATATCTATTTAGGTAATATTTGATATTTAATGTTTTGTTGCATTTATATGGGATTCGGTACTTTTGCATTCCCATTCAAACCAGTGACAGAATTATAAGTCTCTCCCTACGGAGTTCATTTCATTTGAGAGAGCGTATACTTTGGTTTTCAGGTAATTATGAAACTATCTTTGTACCAGAGAGTAAAGTACAAATTTTTTAATGATAAATTATGCAGTGAATTTTATTCAGTGGAGAGTGCTTCTATTCGGACCTGCCGTTATCCTAGCCTTAGACCTCTGTCGAGCTCCCGGACCCAGGAGAGAAGTTAAGTCGAACGCCGAAAGGAATCGAGAGGGGTAACCAGGCGTTACAGTCTTTTAAGACCCGAACTGAAGTCCTCTCTAGCGTTTTCTGTCGATCACCAGAACACTCACCCTCGCTTTAGATAAAGCGAGGTACAGTGAACCCTCGCTACTTCGCGGTTCGACCATCGCGGATTCACCACTTCGCGGATTTTTTCCATAACCCATATATATACAGTAATATATATATATATGTATGCATGTATTTATGTATATATGTAGGTATGTATATGTGTATACATATAAATATATATATATATATACACACACACACACACATATATATATATATATATATATATATATACATATATATATATATATATATATATATATATATATATATATATATATATATATATATATATATATATATATATATATCTAAAGTAGGAAGATGTGATGTAGTTCTAAGGGAAAAGTATGGGAAATATGTCTGGGTAATAAGCAAAGCTCTACCTCCAGTTTGTTTCTACATTATGATCAGAGATAAATGTAAACAAAACATTGGTTGCCATTTTTTATCGTGCTTTTTAGCATGTTTAGGAAATGCATGATATAAAATCACCTTTAATATTTGTGCCTGTTTTAGTTTAGGGTACTGTAGTACATGCATTAAGTGTTCTGTACATTAAAGGGTAGTTTGTTAACAGTACTACGTACAAGGGAAGGTTTTAAAAGTCTGAATATACATGTTGAATAAATAGGTAAATATGGTGTCACTACTTCGCGGATTTTCACCTATCGCGGCCGCGACTGGAACCTATCTACCGCGATAAACGAGGGTTCACTGTATTAGTGTTTTCAAACATCATACGCGCGCTTCTGGCACTAAGCTGAAAACAAAATTAGATTCGTTCTGCGTGTGTTACGTTTCATGCGGCGGCGGACGCAGGCCGCCGCCTCCACCTGATGGGTGTCGTCTCTCGACAAGTGGCAAGCGCTGTGG